>NC_092858.1:122566821-122574539 GCF_032062135.1 Pyxicephalus adspersus
GAGAATCCAGGTTTTCATGTGAAAGAATATTTTTTTTTCTATAGTGACAAATACATAAAAATGTGTTCATTGATGATAATTTTCACAGAGATAATAACAGTAATTAGAATATGTTAAATAAAGTGTTACATTAAACTGCAAAAAATGTGCAAGTATTTAAAAATCCTGATATTAAACAATGGTTTATAAAAATATATTACCTACATCACAGTGCATATTTTAAAGAAGTATACAGTATACTAAGATATGATAAAATACTTTTAAATCGTTTATTTTTACACAACCTGAAATCTAGGCAGATTTGAAAAACAAATGTAACCACTGTAAATACTTGAATTTTTCTCCCTGTACAGCAGACCTTGAATGTGGGAGGAAGAAGCTACACAAGTAGTCAATCAGCTCATGTGCTATGATCAGCAATGTGAACTAATAACTATGCTGTTTTTCCTTTTACTGTCCAGTCACATGTCCAGGATAAATTTAACTAAAAAGAGGTCTATTATTGACTTTTTTTTTATTGACTGCCTTTTAAAAATGAAAGTTGCCTGATAGTTATGTTGATGCTCTAGCTTCAGTATCTGAGAAGCATGAAATCAATAATGTCAAAGAAAAGTCTAAAGTTGCCATCTGCTAGAGGATAGTGATTTAAAGTACAGCTATGGGCAGGACAGCAGTAAACACTCGTTAAAGCCAAAATACAGCCTTATCTTTGTTTTAGCACACTGGCAGTTCTCAGCTCTTATAATAAGTGATTAGTCCCAATTCTTTATACCCTGTGACTTACATATGAAAAGCATTAGAATCTGCAATCGGTATCTTAAACCCACACCATTTCATGTCTGATAAAGTAACAGGATGATCCAGTCCTACTTCTTTTGGTCACATATTGAGGTTTGTAATATGCACAAGAACCCTTTGTTTCCTGGAGTCATTTTTCTATTGCTACTACTGCATGACTAAATCAACACTTTGATTTCAAACTAGTGTTGGGATTTTCCATGTGGCCTAACCTTTTTTCTTAATCTTTAACGCATATTTCCTATTAATCCATTTGCCCTTCCCCTTATGTTCTAATAAAATATTCCAGAAGTATATGTACAATTTTTTAAAATTTTTTCTAATGTTTTCGAGGTAGTTTATTCTTGATCTGAATTACTTTGGTAAGATATTTATATTCTGTTCCATTCCGAATAAAAACAAACATGGCAATTCTTCCTACACTCAAATTCCTTTGACAAGCTATGTTTTCTAATAATATAAAGCATCCAGCATTAATATCTATTTTTTATTTAGAACTGCACAAAGTAAATTTCATTCAGATAGAACCATTTCTATGTAATTTTTTTAGTTTAACCAACCTTTCTTATTCAATCTCTATGGTTGCCTTGGACTTTTTTTCCTGAATGGCCCAAACACTAAAATGCAGACCAAGTGTTTTTACTTCTCTCAGACTCAGCTCCATGTGATAAACCAGCCATGTCCAACTACACTGAATTTTCAAGATTCCAAGTCCTCTACTACCATCTACATGTCTGTCATATGACAAGCACAAGTCAGGTACAGGGATAAGACCAGGGAGGCCATATAGGTTAATCACAAGTCCAAAGTATAGGCTTGGCCCTAGATACAGATGGGATCAAAATCCTAGCGGTCAAAGTGCCTACATTCCCAAACAGTTACCTTAGTAACATTTTAGGCAAGGTCTTTTTCACTTTTAAGAAGAATTGGTATATTTTATGAATTTGCATTTACTTATTTAAAGAAAAATCTAATTCTACTAAAAATTGATAGAACTAATATATTTGCTTTAAAGTAAAAGTTAATAAAAAATACATTTTTTTAAGCTGACAAATAATTTAATTATATTTTATGGATAATTCTGCTTCCTGCACATGGTATACACAATACATCCAGGAATCAAATTGATCTGAATATCTCACTGCTTTGTTCAGAAGCCTCCAAAGAGCCTGAAATCAATTCAATTACTAAAGGCATCCTCTGCAATAGGTTTTTTTTGTTTTTTTTTTGTAAGATACCATTAAAAAATCTTTCCAGTGTAATTGTTTCTCCTTTTCTTATTACTTTAAAATTAATTTAAGTTAAATTTAATGCCACTGTTCCACACAATGTCTACTATGTTCAAATGGAAAAACTTGTATACGTATACTTTTTTATTTTATATGCAGAAACATTTTGCTATGAAACCCCAAAACTTTTAGAAGTCAGCAATTAGTTCAATAATGTCTTCTGTACAATTAAATTGTCACATAATCTATAAATATAGGCTTTGTACAAAAATGAGGAGTGTGTTGCTTGACAAAAGTGCGTGTGGGGTGGGGGAGGTTTAATAAAAAGATTTTCTAATACTAAAATTGACCTTTTTTGCTTTCTGGACCAAAATGTGTGAAAGCCAATACTGCATATCACCAAGACAACACAATTCCTATAGTTGAATGAATGCTATTCTTCAGCAGGAAATATTGTGGAGTAGAATATAAACAAGAACCTGAATGTAGTAGAAAAGCCCGGTAAAATCCCCAAAAATTCCTGTTTACCAAAGATTTCCTTTGGTATAATAGTCATAACGAAGAGTAATTTTGACAAGCAAAATGGCCCAAAATTGAGTATTTCAGAAGACAATCCTGGTAGAGATTTACTATGACAAACAATGTTTTAATTTCTTTAGGTAATAAATGCATATACAACCAACAAAACAAATATTTTAGTTTATGTTTTGTGCTATAGTTAAACATATTTTGCACTTTTTAAGAGTTAAAGTTGAATTCATGTTCTTTCTAAAAATGTGCATGTTTGGGTGGGACCTCCTGTCCAAGCAATACAAGACATTGTTGCTCAATTTGTCTAGGTTGCAGGGAAATAAGAAGATGTATCTAACATATTCCCTCCTTCCTAATAACTATTGCTTTCCCACAGCTTCCCATGTTCTGGGTATGTGGGTGGGTTCACAACATCCTTAAAATTCAGAACTGCTGTGTTACAATGTAGATTTCAGGCCTGATTTATAAGCTCTTTAAGGCTGGGGAGGATACACTTTCATCAGTGAAGCTGGGTGACCCAGCAAATCTGGAATATATTTCCTAAAAGTATTTTGCTATTTGTTAGCAAATGTTTTCAATCCTGGACCAGATGCGTTCCAGGTTTAATGGATCACCCAGCTTCACTGCAGAAAATGTATCCTCTCTAGCCTTGGAGATCTCTAATAAATCAGGCCCTTCATGTTAAGTGGAATAGAGGAGTGGCTTTGTTATACTAGTTAAATAGTAGGGAGACAAGGTATAAAGTAAGTATTGCTGTTAATAAATTACCCAATAGGGTGGGGAGAGGGATTAAAAATTGCCCTGGGCAATTTTAAAGTTGACTGCACACTATGAAAAACATATGATAAAATCCAAAATAAAATACATCCAGGTTATAATGCTACAAAAACGTCCAAAAAAAATATTTAAACAAAGCACTGTATAAAATATAAACTATTTCATTACAAAATAAAGTCAGCATTTGCCTTTTTGATCTTCTACTCAGTCAACTAAATATGTGTATGTACAATATATTAAATTACATACAGTGTTTACTGGGGTGCAGCCTATATAATGACCAATTGATTTTATTCCATGTTAGAAATGAAATCAATTGGTAGGACAAAAAGGTAATATGGGACATAATTAAGCCATAAAATATTTATACTACATAATGACTTTTGTCAACCGCCATGTTACTTAAATTAGTATTTGTTCAGAGAGATTTTCAAGAAGCATTATAATTGTATTACTTTGGACTGTAGAATATATATTACATTAAAATACCCATGTGTTTTATGTCTATATTAAATAAAATATCTATATATACTTTTCTTACTGTTTACTTGATTACATTATATGTATTTACATAAATATTGTTGTTTTATTTCATTTTAAGTCATGTACTTACAAAAAATGTACTTTTTTAATTTTTTCATACAAAATAGTAAAAATAAAAATAGCATGTAAAATTTTGAGATAGAGGGTTTGAGAGAGGGTAGAGGGTCTGATTTATCAAAGCTCTCCAAGACTGGAGAAGATAGACTATCATGGGACATCTCAGGAGATCCAGAAAACATGCAACGGGTCTGGTGCAGTATTGTAAATAGAAAATGATTTTTAAGACATCTATTCTAGGTTTGGTGGATTACCCAGGTTCTCCTGTGATAGTCCATAATTCCAGTCTTAGAGATAGAGTTTATTAAATCAGACCCAAAGTGTTCAAACCTAAGCTTCTAATGTAGTGCTGGTTTACAATCACTGTGTTTGTTAGCAAATAAAGTCTTATAAAAATGCATTTCTGACCAAAATATAGCTTAAATAAAATGACTTTTTCATAAAGTAAACTGAACAGTCTTGATTTACTACTTATTCTGTATATCATTTTAAATATTTCTTTGACCACTAAATATGGTTTAATCTCATACAATACATTTTTTTTTAAATTCCAAAATACTTTGCTAATCACTTTTATTAACTTAAAAATATAGATTTAAAAGAGTGGACTTCCATTATACCTAGCAATTCATGCATTGCATAAACTTGCTTGATTAGCTAGGCTTAATTTATGAATGTATATTTTTAAATTAAAAACGTCCTTATCTCAGTCTCTTAATGATGTTAGGTCATAAATGCAAAATATATTTTAGATTTATAATGTGAAGAACTGCCCTGTCCAAAATTAACTTTATTTAAAAAGTCAAATCTGTCATTAGTAAACATTAATAAAATCTTTTTGCAATATATAACTATTGGGGATGACAAATTATCTGAATATGAATTTCCAGATGCTTCTACTTGCCAACCCAAGGTATTTATAGTATTTTCCTTCATTTTATTTTATAATTGTTCTTTTATGATAGTTCACCCATGATAGTCTATCTTCTCCAGTATTGGAGAGCTTTGATAAATCAGGCCCTTGATCTCTAAATTCAAACTGCTATTGTAATTTTTTTTTTTGAGAATACTTTTATAATGTAATCTAATGTTCATTATTTTTTGATAAAAAATATTAACAGGTAGTTTTTTTTCTTTTTACACAGAATTAGACTTTTAGCACTACCAAGAAAGGTCTTAGAAATAGTGGTGGGTAAACTAGTCCTAGGTGGATAATCAGGAAAAAATGACAATCCACCATCAAAAATGCAAGCTCCATGTTTTAAAATATATGTGACTCAATTGTAAAATGCTGTATCTGGTTTAAAAAAAGGGAAAAATACAGCAAAAAATTATTGTAATTGTTTTCCTATGTCGGTGAATACCTTGATAATACTGCTTAACTTTTCACTTGCCAAGGATTTTTCAATATCTTTAGTGTATTTCAGGTCTGCTGAATCCAGAAATGAAATCAGTTTCACAGAATTGGCTCTAGTTCTTGTGATACAGGAATCAGAATAGATTATTTTATCAACTACAAACGTTAACACACCATATTATTATCAATCTTTATTTACACTGATGTTTTGCATTTTATATATTAAATGTAGCATTATTTTCATGTAACTTTTTATTCATACATTTTCTTTTTTTACAGAAATATTCTTCAAGAAGAAGTTGTTTAAATCAGCGGTCGCCAACCGGTGGTCTGCGAGAAAATGTTTGGGGTCCGCGGCTGTGGTCGGGGCAACCCCCACCCCCCAGGTCAGGAGAAGGACCCAGCTGCGGGACACACCAGCCAGAGCTGCGTACCATGTCCCCCGTACAGTTCCCAGGCTCAGGGAAGTGGGCGGGCTGTGTCCCTGGACACAACACACTCTCCCATCGCAGACTCAGATCTGCGATGGGAGAGTGGGCGGGCCTGTGTAATCATGACTTCACTATGGGGGAGGTTTCTCCCCCTTTGAGTGACACCCACCTCCCCGCGCATGTGCTGTCAGGAGCCGGTAATTTTAGTGGTCCGCCGGACCAAAAAGGATGGTGACCACTGGTTTAAATGACCCTATTGTATTTTGCTACATTTGTGGTGAATATTCTGAGCAAAAACAGAAAGAAACATTACAGAATTTGTGAAACAAGCATATCTTGCATATTTTGGTATTAAACTGCGGGACCAAGTATATATTATTTTATTAATATTTTTATTATTTTATTTTATTATTATTATGTATTGGGCTCCCCTTATGGTATGCAAAATTTGCATACAGTGTCTACGTCAGTGAAAAAATGGAAAACTGAAAAGTTTGAAATTTGGTGCACCTATGGTATGGCAAGAGCCCAAAAATCATCATAATAATTGTCATTTTTGTGCTGTGAATATAAAAGGTTTTAGTCGTGACAAGAAAAAAAAGTAGGAGTACCCTGATTTGGAATCAGCAAGACAACCTGTGCCGCATGGTGCTGATGTTCCTATACCATTGTTCAGTACACTCCCCAATATTCTTGTATGCGACATGGAGGATATACAGGGTTTGGAGTGTAATCCAGGAGTTAGCAGTGAAAGTGAATATGAAGGAAGTGTTTAATCAAACCAGCAGTTCTCCCAAGAAGAGCTCAATGATTTAATACGTGACCTAAGTCTGTCAAGGCAAGCATCTGAACTTTTAGCATCCAGGCTAAAAGAAAAGAACTGTCTGAGACCAGAAGGTAAAATAACGGTTTATAGAACAAGAGAGGTGACACTCCTACCATATTTTGGTGAAGATGGAGACTTTGTGTACTGTTGTAACATTCCTAGAGTACTAGCCCATATGGGATTACCAGAATACTGAACAGAAGACTGGTGGCTTTTGTTAGACAGTTTTACTCAAAGTTTGAAATCTGTTTTACTGCATAATGACAACTGCTGTGCATCAATTCCAATTGGTCATTAAACAAAACTTAAAAAAGAATATGAAAATGTCAAAATAATCTTACAAAGCTTTGCTATCATGAACACCAATGGTCCATATGTGTTGATTTAAAATTTGTGAACTTCCTACTTGGACAGCAAAGTGGATACACAAAGTACCCATGTTTCATCTGCTTGTGGGATAGTGGAGCAAAGCATGATCACTGGAAAAAAGTGACATGACCTCCAAGGGAAAACATAAAAAAAGGTGCAGCGAACATCATGAATGAGCCAATGGTTGACGAACAAAAAATAAATCCCCCTCCACTACACATAAAGTTGGGATTAATGAAGCAATTTGTTAGAGCTCCGAACAAGGACAGTGATTGCTTCAAATACATTTGTAGATTCTTCCCTGGATTGAGTACAAAAAAAATTAAAAGCAGAAATCTTTGATGGACCCTAGATTCGGAAACTGATAAATTATTCGAATTTCACAAGTTACATGACTGATACTGAAGCTTTTGCTTGGCACAGTTATGTCACGGTTGTCAAGAACTTCTTGAGTAATCATAAAGTTCAAAATATGAAGAAGTGGTACAAAACTTGCTCTTAAAATTTAAAAATTTGGGTGCTACTATGAGCATAAAGGTACATTATCTCCATAGCCATTTGCAAAAATTTCCAGAAAACCTTGGCGATTTCAGTGGGGTACAAGGGGAGAGGTTCCATCGAGATATAAAGGTGATGGAAGAAAGGTATCAGGGCAGATGGGATAGACACATGATGGCAGACTACTGCTGAAGCCTTCACCATGATTGTCCTGATCATCAGCATAAAAGGAAATCACCCAACCTGAGTTTTTCAATGACTTCTTTTTGATTAGTTCTGTAAATATACTGAATATAAAATAT
>NC_092858.1:122575559-122623621 GCF_032062135.1 Pyxicephalus adspersus
ATTCATTCTCTTATAATTCGTTATAATTCAACAGATTTGAACATGAGGTGAACATGAGGTGAATGAGCGCAACTGTATTTTATTGGGGTATTTTGCTTGCTTATAATAAACTTTACTTTAGCAAAGAATCCAATGAAGACTTACCACTATATAATACCTGTATATATATTGTTTTACACCACTATACTAATAATTGAAAGACATTCTTATTTTCTTAAAATCCTTGGTTTACAGCTATGCAGATGAGCCCAGTCCATGACACTGATTTTAACAATGAGAGTTACCTCTCTTCCTACACTTTGTGAGAATGAAGTGTTAATGAAGTGTTGTTCCATCATGACTTAATTATGTTAATTCAAATTAGCAAATCAGTATACTCAAAATTAACACTGAATAAATAATTTCACCCTCAACAAACATGTGTGTTTTTGTTGCTAATGGAAACAATGCTGCAGATCCAGTAGACATACAGTATGATACTGCTGACATACGTTTAAACTGCTTACAGCTAGAACAAGTGCATGCCTGCAAATGACAAGATCAGCATTTCCAACTAATTGAGTGTAGCAGTGATATCTTCTTTTTTCAGTGGCATTTGAAAGCTTTACAAAGCATGTAGCACCATCAAACCAAAAGCTAGACAATTATTTTAAGAACTAGCGATGCAGTATGAATTGCATTGTTTAGACTTTTTCTGCAATGATTACTTCGCAGATAATTAATGAACTATTTACATAATCCTGTCATACTTTTTTTTAACTCCTTCCCACATCTAGTCTACCTTGTAAGGCCAACTGTGCTACACGTTAACATAGAAATACATTAAATTTAAACCTACCTCTAGGCAGATATAAAATATAAAAGTTAAATGCAGATCTGTAATTAATATTTCAGTAAATAATCAATATTTCAGTAATATATCAGTAAATTTAACTAAAAAGGAATGATGAGTGACAAATAGATGAGCTCATCATTTCCCCACTTCTCCTTTCACTGTCTAATCATAGTACAGGGTTGGTCAAGGTTGGCCTAAGCTTAGAGAAAATGGGTTAAGTGATCTAGGTCATCATATTGGGGACAATGACAGAAACAATACTACAAGTAAAATACATTTTTATCCTGTTATTTGTAGCTGGGGATGTTACAACTATTCTCATAATGAAGATAAAAAAATGGCGAGCATAAATGTTATCTGTTAATCACTGCTACAAAATGTAGTGGACAATGATGCAGTCCTAGTATTCTTCCTATTGACTTTCTTCAATTACAAGTAGCTTATGTACACTTAGCCACTGGTTCAAGGAGCTCCAACAATCTGTGTGAGGATCACTAGGGATGAGCGAGAATGCCTCTGGTATTCTTAGCAGAATTTCCTTGAACTTCTGGTGGTTCCGCGAAATTTCAGGGAACCGACTTCACGAAACCATCAGAAGATTGAGGAAATTATACCAGGAGGATTCACAGGGGATTCACAGAATTCTCTGGGAATCCTCCTGTTTGGGATCTCCGGGGCACTAGCGGTAATTAGCCTCTAGTGCCGCGGATCGCACACTGTTCTCAATTAATTCATTCATTGAGAAGACCCCTGGCACTAGACATTTTTTTATTTCAATTTAAAATTTGACCTTGATAGGCGAATTTACACCAGCCTAAAATTTCAGTAAGCGAGAACGTACGAATTTGCTGCGAGATCAAGTTTTAAAAACTTGCGCGCTCATCCCTAAGGATAACATCTAGTACTGTTCCATAAGGGTTCCCTAAAATGATGAGTATGTTTTAAGGGAAAAAAAAAGAATACATATAGACCAGTTAATTAAGAACAAGAGATAACACAATTCTCTGCAGTTCTCTTCTATTTCAATACAGCCTAGAGGTGACCATCCAGGGTAGGTCACATATTACACAACTTTTCCACCATGAAACCCAACCTAGAAAACTGTCCAACCTAGAATTACCAATGAGTTAATTTATTATTTAGAACAAGGTGTTAATTCAATATATCTGCTAATATATTGAAAGCAATGTCAAGGCACTTCTGGTGCCTAACTGTAATTTGTGTACATCCAAAATGGAACACAAATAGTAACAATTAAATTCAGAAATATATCATATAAACCAGTAAAAATGCTCACCTTGCTTTGATAGACCAATATGCATTTTTAGACACTGCATTGAGATAATTATTAATTTCCACCATTTTAAAGCCAATCCTAATCAAGCTGTTTTTTCTTTTTTAATTATACATTTTATTTTTTTTTTTATACAGCTGTTGAGGTTATATGATATTGTGAACCATTCTAATAATGTAGTGCTAAAACATTAAAAAAGTATATTCATAGAAAAAATATTTTTGACATTACCTGAAATAGCTTTCATGAAAAAAAAACATCATTTTGACAGGCAGCAGCGTAAATGGCTTTAAATAACACAACATTGTTGAGTAAGATTCCTATGAGGTGCTGATACTAAAAAAAAACACCCAGTTCAGCAAGTGGTGACATGTTACTGATTGAACCCCATCCAGAACAGATGTTCTCACTATCCCATAAGAATCTCATAATGAGAAAATCTTGTGCTTCGGTTTGCTAATGGACATAAATTGTTGACAGTAACTAGGGAAAGGTGAAAAATCTGGTTAAAATGTTCATGCTTACTTTAGTAGAAGCGTTAATGTTTTTTATGGCCTCAAGTTTACTGCTCAGAAGAAGCATTTTACGAATATCCAAATTGTATTTGTTTTTTTTTGTATTTTTTTTTTTTTACTAAACTATTTACAATTTACAAGTGTGTTCTAGAAATTGTAATACCCAAATGACCAGACTACAGGTGTTTGCCAAGTTACACTATGATTACCAATGACATGATGATATGAATGTACATGATTTATAATGCACATGGCAAATTGAGCCTACTATGTCACAAAGGCGTCATGCATAGTAAAGTTTTTTCATATTGTTACTACATACTGTTAGCTGTACTTCCTCTTCTATTTAAAGTAATGAATGTAGCTATAAAAATTACCTATAAGGTATAATTTAAATTATTATTTAGCCATATATCATGACCACAGAATCAAATAGGTTCAACTCATTCATCCTGCCCAAAGCAGTAGCCGTCAAACTAACAGCCTACAAAATGATTTTCGATTCTGTTCAACTAGCCTTGTCATTCATTGCTATATAAACTTATATTTTTTTTAATACACCTAACAATGCAAAGGAAATGCAAAACAGTGAGAAAACCAAAGTTAACCAAAGTTAGGAGATCAGCCAATGACAATTGGGAAGTGGTGTGCACACCAGTGTGGGACAATGAATGTGTGAAATAGCACAGGAGATGTTCCTTTCCTTCAACCCCAACTAAACTTATTAGGGTTTTGGATCACACTCACATCATAGTGTAATTTAGGTCAGTGGGATATCTTTAAGTAAAGGAGTTTTTGTGGTATTTTCCAGAAGAGCCTACTAACTTCTTCTTCCCATAGTAGAGCACATGGTCACAGTGGCAGTATCCCTTGGCTGACTGTGAAAGAAAATGGCTGATGGGTTGTTGCATTTTGGAGGTTGTTTGACAATTTGTAGTATCGGCACATTTTTACTTATTTATCTATGACTGCACCGATAGAGTTACCAGACAACTTGACTTGGAAACCAAATTAGTTATACCTTTAAAAATGTTGTTAAGTTTGAGTGGCTGAAGCCCTGGTAAGCCCACAGTTGGGTGGTTAGGAGTGATACGGGTTTTAGGCAAGAAAAATGCTTGTCCTGGCCATTTAGAGTCAAGTGATGGGTTTTCAGCCAAAAGAATTGTTTAGCCTACTTATATGTTAGTTATGTGTTGTAAGTTATTTTTTAAGTGTTTTTTTGGTATTTTAAGCAATGGTTGATAAATATAGTATAATTCCAAGAAAATTATGGTGTCAGTGTGTTTAAGTTCTTGTGCATAATATAGGTATTTAAGAAATATGGTACGGCGGACAGATGGTTCTTGCATCAACATAGCTCTGTCTACAATTCTAAACCAACTGATGCAAATACTGGATATCATAAAAAGTTCATGTTTAAAGCAATTTTTAAAATTTAAATACTGGACCAAATGGTGTTTTTATATTCATTTGTTTTTCATCTTTAATAAACCATGCTATTTACAATACTTGCTTTTTCTTGTATGTGGTCATAACTACCCCTATACATTGAGCAATAGGGTATCTTATTCAGAGCAAGGATCATTCCTTAATGTCTATAGGAGAAGAAGAAAATTGATGGTAGAGGAGGCAAATTGTAAATAACCCAGACACTCAAACCACATATAATTCGAATAAAAATGTAATTTCAAAAAGTAATTTTTCCTAAATGTGCTTCTTCATTGGCACCCCATCACATGAGCCTCAGGTCAGGTCTACAAGTGGCTGTTCTTTCACACATCACAATGGCATAGTCAATTGTGTCGCTATTAGAAATGGTCAAATTTAACAGGCTTTGATTTGATGTGAGTTTATCAAATTTAACAGTTGATTAATTTTCCAGTTCTACTGAATTTGCATTTAAGCCTATAGTAAAGCCCCTATAGTATTTAGATGCAAAAAAAGAATAAAATGTAAATCAGCAGTTTTTTTAAAAACAAGCAATCATTACCTATAGGAGCTCCTTACCAGTTAAAGTCATTACCATTACAAGTATATACCAAGACTTCAGCATCAATACACTGATTTGGTTTTAGAATACTCATCTTTGCACATTCTCTTATATTTGTTCTGTTTTTTTTATGTATTAAAAATAATTCATTGTATCAGTTAAAAGGGTATCAATAATTGTTGCATTTTCTTACAAATTACAAATGATTACTTACTAGAAAATAATACATTGTGCATAAAAAAACACATAGATGTAGTACTCATTTATATGTAAGCATAAAGGTGTGCTCACAGTACATTTATAATGTACATTTACAGTATCTATATATAGTATGAAACCTTGGGCTAGCATAACTATTCAACTTTGTTCCTGCCAAAGGGAGCTCTTAATTAATGTTCCTACCGTATTCCAAAAAAATGCATATTTAGAGAGTACTACCAATAAATGCAGACACTAGAAGGATAAATAATATAGAGTAACCAATACAATTCCAACATTTTTTTTGCTATGAAGTGGTAGGCAATATATTAATGCTGCAATACATTGGAATCAACCATTTGTTACTGTCTCTTGCAGCAACCTTCCCCTAGCTACATAAGCTGATACTTAGACCAGTGCCTCCAAGATCAGTCCGCTCATTAGCTCTGTCCTACTATTTTCATTGAGAAAATGCCTTATTCACATGGACTTGTTTGGTTAACACTAAAAAGTCTTCAATCCCTCAGAAAGAAAAAAATGTCCAATTGTAGAATGGTTTTGAATGAGAAATGCAGACTTGGATGTGCTGGGAAAGTACAACCTTAAAATATATATCTATACATATCTGGATTAGAAGGAGATAGACATAAATTGCAGTTAAAGTTTATTTATTTATGTATTTAAAAAAAACAGTTCTCAGTTTCCTTTCTGTCATCACAATAGAGAGTAATGTATTTGCTCAGCTTTGTCAGTGTTTCAGGAGAACCCTCCTATATAAAATGTCTGCATGACAGCAATGTACAAAGAGCAAATGAATGGGAACCAATTAACAATCATCACTGAAACCTAAAATCTAATTATCATCAATCATCTAAGTAAATCTTATTGGTTGCTTAAGGTATTAAGCTTTAACATTATTATTCCTTTGTGCAGTTTCTTTCCTAACCACAGTGATAGCAATACATTTTCACTCTTGCTGCTATTGTTCTAAAAAAACAAGTAATATATCTTTTTCTAAATCTAGGTGTGATTTTTTTTCTAAAACAAAGGGTAAAGGAAACGGAGAAGCAAACAAAAAATTGTTAAGTGGTGTAGAGAGCTCTATCTTCACGGTACAAGTTATACTGCCTTAGCTCAGTTTCTTGAATTTAGAGTTTAAAATAGGGAAGAACACAGACAGAAGAAAGACTTTCACAAATAAAATATATGACAAGAGAAATCCCTTTTAGACACATGCCAAGGCACCTGCCTTTAAATCCCACGCAATATAGAAAACTTGGTTTATATAATATGCTGGTGGCACTGAGGCATAGGATGACAAGGGCTGTGAAAATTTGTCAGATGTCTGCAAGGCACATACATCATTTGGTACATGCCAGTTGATACTCCCAATAAGGCAGAGCAAGAACATATCAAGATATTTCTATTGTTGGTGTTTTAAATGACAACTGGACAAGTACAGTGAAAGACTAAAAATAAGCTATAATTGGTTCTGAAACAGGCCAATATAAAAGTCAAATCTTTTTGACTCAGAAAAATTGGAACTGATGAATATAGATTGAGTTGTGTGATGTAATCATTATGATATCATACACACATGATTAAAAGAGATGACTACATTGCATATTGAGACTAAGGATAATTATCAGCAGCTCACCCCGAAACAAATGGTTGTTATGATGACACCTTAAGTGTCTCCTAAAATATTATTAATTGAGTCCTCTTCTTAATACACATGTATGCCATAGACATATTTCTATGAGTGAGTTAGAGTTGTGCTATCCCTGGCAGGATTGGCACAAAAGTATTTGACCAGGTAGGCTCCACTTAATCGTGTGGAAAATAAAGGAGTGTGTATTGCTGTTCATGTACTTGCTTTGTAGGGATGTGCTACTTCCAGAGGAAATGATTTTGACAGTAACAATTACGTAATAGTGATAAAAAAATGTGGAGGAACACCAAGGGAAAATAGGCGGCTGAAGGTAGTGCAATGATTTCCAGAGGTATGGTGAAAAATTAATATGTGTTCTCTTTAATATGATATCAGAAAAATGCATAAAACAGGATTGTCATATATATATATATATATATATATATATATATATATGACTATATATATATATATATATATATATTATGTATATAGGGTCTAGAATGGATTGAAATAAATAATGACATCATGCCATCACTTTTCACCTGTTCTTCCACCAGAACGCCTACTAAGAGACATTAGTTAAAAGTAAATGGAACATGAAAATTGACACTCACAGTGTCTACACAGATTATATCCACACCTGCAACAAGAATTCCATGGGTAATTTGGCTACAATCGCATGGTTGCTAAATTGACCATGTGTTTGCACACAGTAAGCCGGCAGCATTTAAAGCTCAATTGGGCTTTCAGTTTATATTAGCTATATACATTCTAAAACAAAATGTGTTACAATATTAGAGATTTTTTTTCCTTAAAAAAAGGCATTACCAGCCTAATTAGAAAAGTCTGGTCCCTGTCAGCATGATGCAGTGTGGTACCCTGGCTCACTGTGGGTAAGCAGTGATCTCTTTATAGAGGTCTGATACTCCCCTGCTGAGTCAAAACCAAATCATTCCAAACAACACTGATTGAAGTGCTGTACAACTGATTTAGTAGTAGTGGGTTTGTTGGATTTTTTCAGAGATCACTGCTTTCCTACAAAAAGTAAGGGTCCTACTTTGCAGCTATTGACAATCAGTAGGTTTTTCTACTCAGGCTGTGACTACATTTGGAATGTAGCAAAACTAATTTAGTTGACTTTTGAATTTACCTAAATGTGTATGCTTGCAACAGAGATTATAACAATTAGCAAAATATGGAATGTGTATGAACAAAATATAATTCACAGAGTATACTTTTATTTCTAAAGTGTGCTGCGTAATATATTGGCGCTATATAAATCCTGTTTATTATTATTATTATTAATAATAATAATAATAATAATAAAGTGTATCTAATACCAAAGTCTTTTTAGTATTAGGACAATAAAGGATGAGAACCTCTGCTGAGATTTCTATTGCTTTCTGTGTCCCCACTGGGTAGATTTACTCTCTATTCTTAAACTCTCAAACGAGAGACGTATATCTAATAGAAAAAAAAACTTACCTTACATTACCTATGTTACTCATGAAAAAAAAAAAAAAACGTTTTAGGCTTTAAAGCTTAAATTACAGAGGAAATAATGCAAAATAAATTGGCATCATGTTGTTGCTATTGACTGTCTGGATATATACAGTATATATAAATATATATATATATATTTTTTAAATATCATAAACAAATTGGAGAAAGACAATAAATATATATGTACTTTAAATATCATAAACAAATTGGAGAAAGACGATAAATATATATGTACTTTAAATATCATAAACAAATTGGAGAAAGACGATAAATATATATATACTTTAAATATCATAAACAAATTGGAGAAAGAAGATAAATATATATATACTTTAAATATCATAAAGTTGATAGGTGATAAAACATTTTCTATCTATATGCAAATACGCACGACATACATTTATGTGTGTGTGTGTCATACAGTTCACTTATTTCCAAATAAGTAGCAGCATCTCCTATTTATGTGCTGTTCCTTCTTTCACTTGAATGCACAGCATAACAAAGACTTTAAGAACACCCTAGACAGCATTTGTCTTATTCGTGCTGGATTGAAAGCCTAGCTCGGAGAAACACATTGCTAAGATGCGGAGGCACGCGCAGTGCACAGAACATGCTGCCAGCTGTCTGTGCCCAGTGGACTCTAGTAAGCAGGATCCCAGGGGCCCTTTGTGGATAGAGTTTTGATGCATGGTCATGAGACAAGACAAGCTGTGCTACCTCGGATACTGTTGTACCGATAACAGCGTCTTTTTTTTTCTGAAGGGAAAGAAATACAAAGTCTGTCAGAAATTTTATGGATTAGACCTTCCAGATATAAAGGGTAAAAACAACTGGAGAATATGGAGCGTTTTCATATTATAGTGAATGGAAAGGATGAAAGGATGGTTTCATATCATCTGAATGTCAATTATGCCATAATTAATGGTGCACATAAATTTCTTGTGAATGCAATGAAGTGGAATGTTCTACTCCTTTATGCCTCCAGAAACAGCACTATAAATGGATCCTTTGCGCCCTAGTGCTCTTTCACAAGAAGTCTTCTGCAGCCTCTCCTCTACAGCCACAGGCAACCATTGTGGACCTGGGAGAGAAAGATCTAATCCTAAATTGCCTATAGTTGGGCATTTCCTGGAAAAAATTCTCATTGTGTCATATGTAAGGAATAACAATGAAGAAAGCCAGTTTAACAATATAAAATCAGTTATGACATCAACTCCAGCAGTATAATATTTCTTGGTGATGAAATAGAACCTCTCAATTGGAAAGTTTATGAACTATATTGGTAGTACTGTAGTCCTGACAAGGCATTGCCATGTAGTCTTTCTGCCAGCCAGTAACTGAAATATTATGATCATCCACATTACTGTTATTTTCAAATCTCATTGGATTCAACTAAATATAATTGTTTTTTTTATTATGTATCCTTATAGTGGTCCTTTGCTTTTTGTAACAGGGAAATTGTGTTTTGGATTTTGGAACTTGTACAAGTATCAAGCCAATGCCATGGTAATGTTGAGCTGACCATACATACTCCACTGCAAACAGGCTGTGCTGGTTCTTATTGCAGCTGGTCTGTTCTCTAAATACATGAAGATATAATCTAATGAAGATGAAAGTAAAAATTAGGAGCTAATCTTTCCAACTATTTTATATTGTATGTAAAGTGGGCACAAGTTATCAGCCATAAATGGGCCTGATTTATTAAAGTTCTTCAAGCCTTCAGGGGATAAACTTTCATCAGGGAAGCTGGGCGATCCAGCAAACCTGGAATGGATCTGGTCCAGGATTCAAAACATTTGCTAGCAAATAGAATAAATCCATTCCAGGTTTCTTGGATCACCCAGTTTCACTAATGAAAGTGTATCCTCTCCAGCCTTGGAGAGCTTTAATGAATCAGGCCCAATGACAATGACAACATAAATTGCCTTTAGGTATTCCTCTTGCAGCTCTTTTTGATAGTTTTGCTCAATTCCTTTTAGGACTGTAAACAGGCAGCACTTGCAAATGTCTGCATCTTGCCAAGTTTATTTTTTGCTAAACATTTCCAAGGATTAATGTTGACAAGCTGTGTTTTTTCAGTACAAAAAAGACGCAAAAATGTCTATAAAGGTTCTCAAGTTCTGGAGATTGTTCTGAAATCTTATTTGAATTGAAGATGCTCGGGTACGCAGCACATTTGTTAACTAATACAGGACAATTACAGTTGAATGTGACACACTGGGCCTGATTTATTGAAGCTCTCCAAGGCTGGAGAAGATACACTTTCATCAGTGAATCTGCGTAATCCAGCAGTAAATCAGGCCCACTACTACCAATTAATTAGGCCATACATCTAAATTATTGCATAGGTGATCCATGCTTTCAAAATATACAGTATATAAGTAAGTTAAAATCAAGATGACCCTAATTTGCACAAAAGAAAAAAATCTTGATTTACACATGGGCACACCACTAGATGGTGCTGTGTCATCATGTAAAGTGTACAACAACCTCTTGCTTTCTGGGACATTATTATATTTTCCTAAACTTTTTTTGAGGACACATCACCATCTACTGGTGGTCAACACTAAAGTACAAAAGATCATTTAAAAGCAAGCGACCTATTATATGCAACTTCAAAAGTATAAAATACTTTAACCTGTTAAAAAAGAAAAAAAAATGATTTCTCAGGTAAAAGTATGTACCTTGGTCTTTTTTTTGGAACAGTTTATATTTGAGTATATACAATATTAGTGTCAACACAATAAAAAAAAGCAAAACAGGAATAAAAAGCAAAACATCAAGACACTATATAAATGCCAATTACCGTGAAACTATCATTCATTAGAATGCTATTTCATTGTTTTTACATGCACATTTTTGGGGTTGTTTCAGGTGGTTATCCATTAAAACACTTTTCTAAGTCCTTGACAAAAAAGCCTTTTAGAGTGAAAAAACTGTCTATGGTTTGGGCTTATATGAAAGATTAAAGAATCTAGAATGGGTTTGCTATGATCAAATAATGTTGTACATTTAATTAAACTTTGAATAAGAAGTTTCATTGTAACATTTTTAAACAGATTCTCTTTGTATTGTCATTTTAGACCTGGTACTTTAATGTTTTTGAAACAATAAAAAACTACTCCAAATAAGATCAATAAACTTGCTAACTGATATACATTTAGTACAACCGATTGACCCCTTGTGTGGTTTCTGGGATATAGTCTAGGATATAATTTATAGGGTCTGCAAGAGGGCACTACCAAACCAAAAAAATATGTCTTTGCCTTGCTTCCACTAACCAAAAAAACAGATTTATTGATGTATTAATACATATAGAGCTAAATTTTTTCCTTACTTATAACAATATTTTAAACTAGATTAGGACCATAAAAGTTCTTTGGGCAGGGCTTTTACTTAAGATGCCGAACCTTGTGTGTCTACAATCTCCAGCTTTAAAATTCAGCCATGTTTTTTTCTGGTGCCTACATTTTAGCTGTTTTGGCAGCCAGCAATGCTTCATAAAGGAAAAACTAAGACATGCCACATGAATCCATACCTAATAATATCTAGTATCTCTCTTAACTTGAAAGGTCCAGAGTGATGGGAAACAGAAAATGGAAACTAGGGCGATATTTGTACCTATTACCTTGACCTGCATGGCAAATGCACAGATTCATACTAAGCCAGCCCTGTGCTGGTTCAACCCTAAAATCCTGTTCGATAAAAAATACTGTATATAATTAAAATCTCATTTTTAGAGTACAAAGTTAGCAACAAAACCCGCTTGTTCTCAGAAAATGACAAGAAAAGATTATTCACTTTGTGTTGGAGTAAAACTACAAAACTACCAAATTAATTACAGTGCCTCTTTCATCCTAAAACACAATAAACATAGGCATAATAAAAGCAAATTACACAGCACCTTTACAAAGTCTACACTAATTAATAGCTTGCATGGCTGTGTGGAGAAGGAAAAATCCTTTGTGCAGCCATGAAAGAGAGTCATAACCGTGAGGTTTCTGGTATTGTGAAAATAACACCCATTAAATCATTAACTAGCCAGACATGTAAAAAGACACACATACAGCAATGGCATCGAGTAGTTAGCACTAGCTAAGTAGGAGCTGCAATGAATACACTCATTTACTAGGGTACTTGAAAAGTGAATTGTCACTTATACTTTCAATTCATGTCATGATAAAATGATTGTTCTGTTATTTTTATAGGGTTATAACAGAAAAAATGGCAAGAATATAGATGAAAGACTTGACAAGTATAGCCAAGGGAAGGGGAAAATAGGCAAATTACAAGTTGTTTGAAAGTATAAAAAAAATGTATATTTTTATGAAATGTTGAAGTTTACAAAGAACACTACAAGTTACTAAACTGTTGTTGGAATATTTTGCCTCTGATTGAATGCCTGGTCTCTCTTTTGGCACATGGCTTCTGGGTTTCTCCTGAGCACCAATATTTCTACCAATCAGAAGGTAACTCCTCTTGATTCAATGGGCCTGATTTATAAAAGCTCTCCAAATAGTCACTTACTATTTGCAAAATTTTTGAATTCTAGATCAGATCCATTCCAGGTTTGCTGGATCACCCAGGATCACTGATGAAAGTGTATCTTCTCTAGCCTTGGAGAGCTTTATTAATTCAGGTCCAATGCATCAACAACAATGCTTTGCTACATTAGGGCTGAACTGTAAAGCTGTTGATTCAAAGATCTCAGGGTTTCTAGTTATCCCAAAACCTTCTATGATCCCAGAGCCCTCCGGTGTTTTGTGTGAACCAGTTTTGTGCCCCCATGAGCTTTGTGTTCGTGTGTCACCCTTGGATTGTTCAAGACCTTTACAATTTATGACATTTTGGTACTTTTCTCTATAGGTGCTTGCTCCAGTGTGCCTGAGGGCCATTTGCAGCAAAATCGATCATTCCATCCTTCATCATTAGGGAATTTTCCAGTGAGTACTACCCAAACATTGGATGATGCTGTGCATAATTATATTTTGGAAGGCCACGAGTGTTATGCAAGAAATACCAGAAATAAATAAAAAAATAACATTTTAAAAAGATCTGCAAAAAACTAAACAGAATTTATTTTAAAGTTTTCGTAACTTTCCAATATGCAAGTAGCAAATCCACCTTTGTGAATGTGTCCCTGTTTGCTGATCAGGCAAAGGTTAGTTATTCCAAAATAAGTGGCTAAAAAGCTTTAAACACAAATGTTCTGGACTGTATAACTGACAAAATGAAATGCAAAATTCTTTTCAAATGTGCCTAGGGGACTCCATTTACTGTACAATTTCCAAGTCTTTAATAGTCTAAAAAGCTTACAGGCAATTATTATTTTGCAGTTTTCTTACCATTTTATACAAACTGGTTGTATCAAAAAAGCTTCTTGACTCCAAAAAGTTTACATTTTTTTCAGTTTCAAAATATAAAATAACGTTGAACAAAATATACATAAAAAGGCGCACACTGCTTGTTGAAAAATATGAAAATGGAGAAATAATTGGATGGATAATTTTCAAAGTGGTGAATTTTAATGTGAGAGTTGCAATTCAAACAAACTGTCAATGTACAAAGCCAGCAGAGCAACATGATGATAATCTCTGCTAGAATTATGTATGTTTCTAAGTAATCTGTACACACACATGTACACGTGTACATGTACACACCTTATTGAGGCAAAACTGTCCTGCCACTAGATCAATCTTATTAGCAACTAATACAGTAGTTTAAATCTGTCTAGGAGCAAGACATTTTTAATTATGAAGATTTGCTTGAAATGTAGTAAAAATAAAAAATAAACATATAAAAAAATATTTAAAGCAAGGATTTTACTACAAAAATTAAGAAAATGCAGGTGACACAGCAGTGTAAAACTGGCAAGCGGCAGGACACACATAGCAAAGCTAGGCACAGAGAGACAAAAAGCACAGGGTTGGGCCTAACTACACAAGTTAAATTACTGAAAATGATACAGGGGTCTAAAACTGGCCAACAGCAGGTCACTTTTATTTAAAAATACTAGGTCTATCTGCTGGACGCTTAACTTATTTATTTATGGGTATAGGGTGGTATGTTAGTATGAGTTATATGAGGTGTTTTAGGGGCATACTATTCTTGCACTTTACAACCTGGCTCACTCTGGATGGTAGTCATTCAGTACTGTAGAGAGAGGGAACCATCCATAGTCCACCAGAGCTTCCTAAAGGAGGCTATTGATTTTTCTATCTTACAATGTGGTACCATAACAATAGAAAAAAAAGATCACAAAAATTATCACAGATACACTGGAGTCTGGGCCATGTGGGTCACAAGTATACAAAAGTCTCTGGAGAACAATGATCACATTGGAGCACAAGGGTAACAGGGATGACTGCAGAAGCACAGGTGCTCAGCGCTAGCATAGTGATACATTGCTAAAATGCTGAGTGGTACATTGTAGGCCTTTAATGTTTGCACCAATAAGGATGGAACCCAAAAGCACTGATGGTCATGCACCAGAGGAATGACCTGATGATGGCACATAGAAGTGGTCCATTTTAGTTTTATTTGCTTCAGGCACAGAAGCTATATATTTCACAAGGTGGGCTATTTTCAGGATTTTTTTTCTTTCTTTAAACAATATTTATAGTAAGGGAAGTAAAACATGCTCTCAGGTGTATTATGTATGCATAAACAAAGGCAAAGATTAATGCTGAATACTCATTAATATATGGGAGTCACTATGATAAGCACTAATGAGTTCAATTTAAAGTTCCTGTCAACATTCTACTAATGGGCCTATGAGAAGATACAAACTCCAAGCACCAATTACAGCTTGTCAACTTGTGTGGAATTAATTTCCAGATGAGTCATTCTGGAGCGAAGCCTTCCCCTGTTTCATCTCAAAATGTCTTAATCTCCGATCTGCAGAGACTCTTTGAATACGGAAGCCAAATTAAAATACGCGCTGCTAATCAGGACATTTAAAATCCTTTGTCGATAAGGAGGAAGAAAGGAGGAGATAGGTTGGATGTTAAGAGTACACAGAAGTTTCCTGCTGGGTTTTGATGTGTAATAGGCTTCAAGAAAGGATTGCAGCTAAAATAAATTGTTAACGCTTTTGATGCCAAGAAGGACATTATTAAACAATTAACCTGCATTACTATAACATAACATTCCAAATGAGGTTGCAACTGATGCAGTTAAGTACTAGATATAGATGATCTATTACTTCAATTACCAATAAATATTGGATGAGAATATTCTAGTATGTCTGTTTTAGACAAGATAGGATGGTGGCAAAAACAAGTGCCCTCCTAAAGGGACCATCATCTGAAAGAAAGCAATCAGTCTAAAGGCAATACCCCCATAAAAAAAATGTACTCTCATAGTTTAGACATGGAATCTTTTTTATTTTTAAACCTTTTTTTCTTTTAAGTATATCTAAAGCCAGACTTTTTATTATCATTATTTTTTGTGTAGAACAGATAATGTCACATGTCATTGTGAAAAATCACGTCATGTTTTTCTTTTGTCATTTGTATCTCATAATGTTTCTTTTACTTCCTTTGTAGACACAACAGGGAAGACAGAAATATTTCCAATGTAAGTAAATCTTTATTTAGACGGTTTGTATTGCAAAAAATGCAATGTTTCTATGTATTCCTGAACATGTTCAAGGTAGGGTTACCATCAATTTTAGTCCAGGTTACAATGGGTATTCGGATAAGTAAGGGGTTATTATCCTGAGCAGGGACACAGAATAATAAATTATCTGGGAAGAGCTTCTAACCCTTATTTACTGTACCAAAAAGCTACAAAAATGTTACTTCTACCTTCAATGCTCCCTTATGTCAGGACCAGGGGTGTAGTCGTAAAAAAAGAAAAGGGGGCACGGTACTATCCATGACATGCCTGGCCCACTACACCTCTGCCTATGTGTCAAAGGGGAATAAACTTCCCCCAGAGTGACGTCATGATACTAGAAGTCGCCCACTCTCAGGTCCGGAGGTTGCTGGATTTTTGAATATCAACTGTACTTTGATCCAACCTATTATTAGACACAAATGAGGAGTTTCAATTATAATACTTATAACTGATAGTAACTAACTAATAATAAACACTCATCAAAAACTAATTAACTGGTTTGACAATAAAATAAAAGAATTATGAGTGCCTAAAAGTAGTATGTTACCCATAGCCAATATCAAATCAGTGCACTATTGGTTTCAGTAACTGTTCAAAAAATAAAAAATATAGAGATAGAAAATTACTTAACAGATGTTTAACGTTTTGATCACATCATGCAAAGAAGATTGAGTCATCATGAACACTGTCTCAGCTGAATCAAGAACTGATTAAAGTAATTTATACTTACCAAAAACTATTATTTGTACAGCAATCACTTGAACAGTTTATACAGTGTTGTAAAATAAGGTTACTATTACATGTTTAATTAGGATGTTCACTGTGAATATAAATGCATGCTGATTGTACAGGAACAACCTAAAAACTACAGATGAGCAAACTGGATATGACAAATTGGGATTTGACCTTGATCATCAAGTTCTTTTATCTCTACACCCTGATTATAATAGGAACAGATGAATCCCAGAAATACTATAGGTCTGGATTGCATCAATCTGTCTGCATGCAAATCAGCTATGAATTTTTTTAAGTTTAGGACCAGCTTTTTTTATGCTTTTTTGTATTTAAATACATTATATTCATTCAAAGTAATATTAGCATGATCATTGGAATGTAAAATGGCTAGTAATATCATCATACTACCCTTTTTGTAAACAGAAACAAATCTGGGTCATCAAAAGGATACAGCCCTGCAACTGTGAAATTTTGCTGCATTTTTTCAGGTTATCATGCTATGTGTTGCAACAAAGATTGGTTTTACAGGTAATTACAATGCCTGGCCAGAAAGAGTCTACAAGTCTGTGGAAACAATGTTATGACCCAAGTTCGCTTTAGTTGGTCAGATCCAGGTTAAGCAACATTATGTGCCCAAAACTCAGTTCAGCTGGCTACCTGAGTATAAAGAATAACCAGGTTTTTTCTTCCAAAATGGTACAGACATTTTCCAAGATTACAATGCCGGGACTCATCAGACTCAGATTATGTGGAGTGGTTCAGGGTGCATATGATATTTTTACAAATGGACTGGCCAGAGAGTCTCTAGACAATCTAGAGCCCTAGATAGCGCAGACCTTGACCCACAATGAGAATGTTTGGAATGTGCTAGAGAATTCTTTACACAACAATCCAACTCCCCCAACATCAATACATTCTGGCAAAAAAAAAAAAAAATAATGTAGCCATGGGCAGAAATGAATGTTGCAACATCATTATCAAAATAATACCACAACAAATGCATGCTGTTATCAAATATAAAGGTGATCCAACCAAATATTAAAGTGTGTGGCTTTTTTTATGGCTAGGCAGTTTATTTGCTCCCAATAAGCAAAGTACTAAACCACATAGCACTCAACAGATTTCAGCTTGTTATTGTGATGTCAGTGATTTTATTATTATTAGTATTATTATTATTATTACTAAATAGGATTTATATAGTGCCAACATATTACACAGCACTGTACATTAAATAGTGATTGCAAATGACAGACGAATACAGACAGTGACACAGGAAGAGAGGACCCTGCCCCGAAGAGCTTACAATCTAGTAGAATGATGAAGCAAAAGAGTTTGAATCAAGGGTTCAGGTGATTGCATTTTGGCCACTCTCCTCTTTATATATTGTAATTCTTTACTGAAGAATCTATTTTTAATTCCTTACTAAGACATAATATCTGGTAGCTGCATAAAAATGATTTTGGTGGTAGTATTAGATGCAACTAAAAAGCCATTTTTATTTTAGCTTTCGAATGTCCAGTGTTACCAGCGAAGCTATTATACAAACTTCAAATGTATTTATTAACAACATTTTATATGCATTTATTATTAAAGAAAACCTGTTACAGAATATTAACTTTGTGTCATTAGATCAAAGCTTATATCATAGCTTCAACCCAGGCACATCATAAGGCTTACCAGTATATTTTACTGTTTTTCTGGTACTTCTGATTCTGATGGTTCTGATTGTCAAGTGTTGGTACACATTCCTCTAAGCAATGGGAAACCTCTTTTCCTCCTGCAGAGGTGCCTCATTTGTTAGAATGAAGGCAGGAGCATGCCAAAGCTCTAAAGTTTGAGCCAAATCAACAGCTCTCTTTTGCATTTATCCAGTTCTTGAGAATCCCAGGCATCTAAAATGCTGACATGGGGAATTTTAAATTTTTTTAATGATAATTTTAAATTAAATTTGCATATAAAACAAACAGTATTACCAACAATTAAATATAATTAGGTATTAAATATTTTAAGGCATGTTAGTGTTCTTAGCCTTGGTGTAAGTTTAAAGTAAAAAAAATTCACTTTGACATTAGAACTAAAAATATGATAAACCTATAGACCTTCACAGTAGGTTAAACATATATAAGGAAAAGAGCAATATTTGACCAACGGATTAGCTAACAGATAAAGAAATTGATTAGCAAGCTATATTATTTGTATTTATTTTAGCCAAGGACATTAGATGCCAGCTCACAAACTATTTTGCATTGCTGACATGAAGATGCGTTATACAACCTCTCAAATCATTATTGTAGTTCTGAGGGCTAAGTTTCAATTAAATCTTAATTGCCAATATTTCTGCTGATTTCCAATATCTCTATCTCTGTATATTGTTAATTTCAAATGTATTCAATATGATGGCTTGCTCAGCAACATGTAAACTAATTGAAATATAGATGGATTTTTTTTTTATCGGAACATAAAGATTCATTTACGCTTTAATCCTATCTTGCGTTTTCTTGGGTAATATAATGCTGTCATGGTCGAAAGACACAAATGAAGGAGTTTTCAGGGTTCTGGACCAAGAAATGACATTTTAATGGAATGGTTCTAAGTTCAATGAATGGCACTCTATTAAAGTCTATGGAGGTACTGATGCAAGGAATTATTAAGGCAGCCTTCCACTCAAGCAGATTTGACTTTCTTCATGTAATACCAATGCAGTGTTTTAGAAGACGACTCCTTCTGCAGAAAAGATGTCAATCTAATATTTTTGGCAACATATAATGGGATTCATTTGCTAACGGAATATAGATGAGATGGTTCACTTAGCAAAGTATTGTATACTTTTGCAAGGAATATTTCACTTAGTTCCTTTACTAAACACCTTTAGCAAATAAACTGCAAAAATTACAAGCACCATAAATTAAGAAAATGTGCTGTTTAAATATTGCAGGGGGGAACTTTGGCTTATAATAGTTTTATCCAATCCCAAAGCAAGTTTCCTGCCTAAAATGACCAAAATATTTCTTATAGAAGGTAATGCAGAGGCTCAATAAGTTCCATTTACTAAAAAGATTTAGGATGTATAATGTATACCAATCCAGGTCCTTAAAATCATCTGTGTTGGATTGCTATCTGTGTCCCTATTTTTGAGCAATAATTATATATTTACCGCATATTTACCACTATTTTACTATTTTTCATTAGCACTTTGCCATAAGTATTAAATTGTGACCAGACCGAGTGATCACTTTATCAGGGCTTATAGTGCAGTGAACTTTTTAAAACACTGTGTTCATTACTTTGACTGCATGCTAGAAAGCCGAATTATGGGACCACAGAATAAGTCAATGGGTCATATGCTACTAGTTCCAAGGAAACAGTTGGGGCTACAGCTGGCTAGTGGCAAACAGTAACAAATAATGAAGTTACTGATCACTACATTAGGGGTATTAGAAAAGAAACCTCCATTCTCACCTTTTAGAAGCTTGATTGCCTTCTTGTTTTCCAATTTCTTATAAATAAGCACCGTATTGTTTGGAAGAGAGGGCATGGCCATGGACAAAAAAGTTACTCAACAGAAATCTATGTAAGAAACCACACAACAAACCTTAGGTATGGGCTTTCTAAAAGCTAATGAGCTGAACAGGAAACTGAACAGCTTCAAAATCTTAACAAAAAGAAAAGATTTTTATTTACCAATGAAAAAGGGATTATGGTAAGAATATATCGGGCTTGATTAACCTATGCTTTTTTCCACCAACCTAATACACCCCTAATTTGTATTTTTATTTATAGAAATATATTCTTTTTGGTGACTTTTGGGAAGAATATTTTATGCAAAGATACAGATTTGTAGATATAAATCACGTAGTTAAATCTGGATGTATTCGAGCAAATCATGATTTGGTAAATCTAATAAATGCAGGGATGTTTCCCTATCTACAAAAAACCATAGAAAGCTAAAAAAAATGGTTAAATAACACATATGTAATTCTAAAAGTGTATCCAATTCCAAATCCTTAAATGTAATACATGCATTGTTTATTATTTATAAGTCTGCCTATAGCACACGTCCTAGGATGGCAAGGCTTTGGCTATGTTCATTCTTTGGGAATGATGGCTTCCATACTGCTCCTGGCAGCTGACTTGGTCATCCACACTGCTGCACTGGTTCCTAAAGAACATGTGGTTGCATATTTTAAGGAGGGAGAACTGAACTGCTTACCGCCACCCTCCTATTCATTCTCAATATGCTACTATGGGTGAGTTACTATGCATGTTACTATGCAGTTACATGTAATGTCTAACCTGAGGAAGCAGTTCAAAGAAGTTATTTGTTACAGTTCATCTACCATTTAATATAAGTATTTTTATTAAACAGAACCATTATAGCTTTTTTTACAATAGAGAAGTGGCCTTGCTTTAACAATCGTGCTGGATGATATCAGTTGTTTGTTGTGTGCTGTTGCCAATTTGGATCACATATGTAATCAGCTAGGAAATATGAATTATTGCCTGAGAATTTTCACTAGGCTTAAATTCTAAGTGATGTGAAGACAGAGCAAGAAACTAAACTATTATTACATGTAATAATGTAGGTGTTAAAATAAAAAGGTATTAATGTATGTGTGTTATAGATATGAAATTATAGTATCATTTACAGATTAAAATATTAATTGTTGTCTGAAACTAAAACATGTAAATATAACCTAGGAAGATCACACATTGTATAAAATGTATAAACAATAAAATAACGCATCATAATCAATCATCAAGTGCAATATAGAATCCTACCTCTGATTTCATCAATAAAATATAATCAATATATACATTATATATTATTAATCAATAAGATCGTCCTTGGTTAATAATGTGAGTATGTGTAACAAACCTTTTTTAGAAAGGAGACTCATTCTAATTACTTCCAAAGCTAAAAATGCTCAAGAGTGACTAAAAGTATGAGATTTTAAAAAAGAGATTTTCTGAGTTTTACCATCAGACTGTTTTTTGCATCTGTCGCTATTTTACACAAAACTGTAATTATCTGATCTGTAAGTTTTCCATTAGGCAAGTGTAAGCTCTGTGTCTAGCACCCACACAATAGAGGAAAATCTGAAATGAAATAAAGAATATAACAAGAAAAATGTTGGAGGCCAATTACAACTGTTTTTAAATGCTGTTGTATGTATAAGTCAAGCTTTCTATACATTTGTATACCCAAGAGGTTGATGGAACACTATAATTCTGTTTTTGGGAGATAATAGGGTTGGTTTACTGTACAACTACAGTGAATGTGATAAACAACTATATATAAAAAATGATGTCCCAAATATTTTTTATATATTTTTCGATTTTTAATTTGTCATACGCTCCTTTTAATTAGTTTGATTACCTAAAAGCAGTAATTTGTTCCAAAGTTCCAATTGCTTGTGAAATAATAGCAGAATATAAATAAGCTTTAAAGCCTTGTGCTCAGAAATCTCAAGATACAGCCTGCTTCCCTCACTTGTTAAGTCAACCTACAGCAGCCGATGTGCTTCACAGAATACCAACATTATGCTAAATCTGCTTTTCAATTCCTCTCTGGAGTTGGAAATGAAATGTCCTAAAAACCAGAAGGGTGTTTGCAAATCACATTTTCATTGACTTTTGTATGTGCAACTCGAAAGACAAATAAGTCTGCAGCGATTCAGCAAAGCGCTGCTGACAATATTGGAACCAATATACAAGACGATGTATGATGCTTTTATTGATATTAAGCTCAGTTTTCTGCCTGTGTGAGTTGATTCTCCTGATACACTGCGGCAGTACACTGCATGGGAGATGCTGTCTAAAATAAACCTTGTGCTTTTTGTATTTGATGTAGTTGTACATGCATCGCTGGATGCTGCTGAGTTATACATTTTAATTTCACAATAATGCAAAATACAGATTGCATTGGTTTGGGAATTCTTTCTATCAACAGTATTTACGAAAGATTTTAGAGGATTATGTTGATGGGAAAGATGAAAAGCAGGCAGTCACACATGCAGGTGGTATAAATTCAGCAAACATCCGGAATCTGCCAATTGAAACAGAAACAAGTAACAAGGGAAATTTAATTTACACAGGTTCTGTGTCTACATTCAAAATAAGTAATATTGGTACAGACAATTCATCATCTTATGTTGTATTGTCAGCCATATTCCTTAGTCAAATGAGTCCTTGAATAATGTCATTGGCTTATGTCAATGTAGGTAACAATCTTAGCTCTAGAGACAATCTCAGCACTTATAAAGTTGTCAAAATGAAGAATATGGTTTGGATTTGGGGAAATACACACAGGCTCCAGCATTACTTGTCATTACCAGTGAACTCTCCATGAATATCAAAAATATCCTAAGCTCAGCTACCTGGCCAACTTCATCTCCTTGGAGGCTGGCATATAAACTGGAACATTGGGCCTGATTTATTAAAGCTCTCCATGGCTGGAGAGGATACACTTTCATCAGTGAAGCTGGGTGATCCAGCAAACCTGGAATAATTAATAAATCAGGTCCATTAACAATATTCTCTGCTAGCAACAAAAGGATATGTGATGTCATATACATGGCATTAATTAATATTAATTCCTTATTTTTCATACTGCTCCCTGCATTTTCATATGAAAATATTCGCTATACCTATCCAAGCATACATACACATCATACGCATAGGTACAACAAAAACACAATACAAATATTTAGCAAGATCATCAAACAATAAAATAAACAGAAGCAAAATAACTTAGACCAGAAAGCAATGTATTACACTTTACCAACAAGCTTACATATGATCAATAAATATTGATGAAGGCAAATTTTGTATTGGAAATCACCACCTTGCCACCTATTTTATACTAGAATATTAATGTGACAAATGGCAAGAGGTGGGCACTGATCATTACCTGCACAGGAGTCTATGCTATGTCACTGCTAGAATTGTAATATAGCATTTTAAATAAGCCGCTAAATACAGCTAGTGTGGTGCCAAGCGTGCCGGTCAACGATGAAGTGATAGAAGACAATTTTTCATTCCTGCCTGCAATACTTTATGGGTTCTTTTTATAAAACAGGGAATTTGACATTCCCTCAGAATTTCCCTGGTTCCAGGTCCATGTGTTTCAATGGCGGTAACTGATTCCCACCAGGGAATCCCTGATGGAATGTAAGATTTATAAATAAGAACCCTATAGCGGGTGTTAGGTCTCTGAATGATAGATTCTATGTTCCTTGTACTAAAACAACAATATAGAGAATCAACTGATTTGACGTTAGCTAGGAGAGAAAATCAACGCCTGCCTCCAAAATGGTATTTTTTTTTTATTTTTGTATTTTCCACATACCGGAAGGTAGGCATTTACTGTCAAGCCTATTTCCTCTAATGGAAGAACAATTCACGCTCCTGTCATGTTTTACAAAAGTATCCAATTTGGGCACATTGAACGCTGGAGAGCAAAACCCTGTTAGAAATTGTAAATGTCTTGTGAACCCAACCAGATAAAATTATAGTGTACAGAATATACTGCAATCATCATAACCCATAATAACAGAACTATGTAGGCTGTTCCATAGTTATTACTTGTCTAAAAGTTAAAATGTAATAGCAAGAGCAAAGGTCCTTGTAGTCAATTTACATCTACAGCTGCTAAATATATAGGTTTATTAAGTAATATTAGTATGAGATTGGCTTGCCTATTTTATGAGACAAAAGAAGAACCTGACTTTTGCTGTACTTGCCAATTTATGATGGGAATCGCTTTGGACGATATAATTTGTCAGTTGAAAGAACAGATTTTTTTCTTTTCATAGTAAGGACATGGATAAAATAAATATGTCAATAGACATAGAGTGGATATAAGTGTGTATCTCTCTCTCTCTAAATATATAAATATATATATATATATATATATATATATATATATTTATTTATACATTGCACACCAGCATATGGGTAAAGTGTAACTTAAGCAGATGCTATGATGTTAGTCACAAAGTCTTTGCCCCTATCTACAAATGAAGGGGCATAGCTTTGAGTGTTGGAAATATAAAAAAGTATGATAGTGATTTAGCGATTCTTCAAGGTTTTCATAAATAAATAGACTTGGCAGGGTTTGAAGTACCACAGGGACATTGCCTTTTGCATTCTCTTCTACTTAAATTTGTTAAGAATCTTTTTTGGTTGTTATACTCTAGCACATAAAGCCATGCAAGTAAAATCTTGTTCAAAATCAGTTTGATCTTTTGACTGCACCAAATAAAATATTTTCCTTTGTATATTCACCATAGGCATGGGGATGTTATATCCTTGTTCTATAACCCGCTGTGTACAAAGGTTTATATCAATGCATTATTCAGCAGAGAAAGTAAACAGCAGTCATTGGGTGGACAGCTGCCCTTAGATTTGCCCTGTTAGAAAAATAAAGCTTACTAGTTAAAATTTCAAAACCAGATCAAATGAAAAATTAAAACTGATAAAATATATCTTAAAATCCCCCCAAATATTTTTTTCCTGATAAATTATCAGGGTCAATCCACCAAAAATTAAATTTCAATTTTGGGTAAATAACAGCTTAAGAGGAATAATGTTCCCCTAGCTGAGAAATGCTTAAGAAATGAGTATGTGACTTCTTTTTAAAATATTAGTCTGTGCAAATGAGCTGGAAATTGGCTGAAAGACTGTAAAGCAAATAAAGAGGAAATTGTGTTTTGGGCATATACTGCATAGCTAGAAAAAAAGGTCACTCTCTAAGAGAGTCCAAAATTTTGTTGGACCATCTTTAACTTTGGAAATTTGATTATGGCATACATTTGAAGTGGTTCCACTATGATAAGTTTATGCAATGTGACAATATGTATTTCAATCCAACGTTGCATTCGTTTTTTGCCAAGATAGCATGATAGAGGAGTCGGAATGTTGTGTACAGTGTTCTTCAGCACATCCCAAGGATTCTCAATGGGGTTAAGGTCTGGTCAATCCATGTGTGAAAATGATGTCTCATGCTCCTTAAACTACTCTTTTTTCAAACTAAGCTCAGTGAATAATTACATTTAAAAAAAAAATCTGGCCATTCTGTGAATTCAAATATTCAGCTGATATTTTTTTTTTTCGTCACATAACTTTGGTGAACCTGACTAACTGAAGCAACCCAAGATCACAACACTGCACCTACAGTCTTGGGGTCTTTTTTCCTGGACAGGTATCTAAGGGAATAGAGGCTTTTTACCTAGTGACTCTTCACATTGCAAAGAGATTTAAATTAAATAAGGTGAAGCTATGATCATTTTTAGGACCCAATCAAGTGCCGAGTAAATTTAAATTTCTTTTTATTTTTATTTATCAAATACACAATTGGATATTTAAAGTGAACACAGCTTAACCTTATTAATAAATGTCCACTGTGCATAGAGAACATCTGCATTTTAAAATTAATTTCCATTTAAATTGTTAGGGGAACAACATCTACTTCTAGCAAATGAACTCCGTTGATGCACTTTTTATTTAGACGTATATTTTATAGCTACCATTTTGAAGTAGCCTTAGAATGCTAGGAACAATACTTTGAGCTGTGGGCTTTTCCTTTTTTTCCTCCAAACTCCTGTGAGAATACAGAAAACTATGCAGACAGAGCTCTGTGATTTTTCTGATATCACACATGACAAGCAGACCACAAAAACCAGACTTGAGATCAGCGTCATGAAAACGGCAGGGTTGGATTTGCCACACCAGGGTACAACATAGATACATCTTTATACTTTTCAGCTGCTTTACAAATCAGAGGAAACAATGTACTTTACTTTATTAGAATGTCATTTTTCATGTCATTCCTGCTTTACTGTGTTCACTTCAAATAAATTAGAACAATGAGACATAGCGGAGAGACATATTTATGCCCTACTCAATCTACCAAAAATTCTCCCTGACTACATTCACATTTCATCAAGCCAAACTAGCATCCTACATTTTACGGACTAAGCAATGTTGACAGACTATAAAAGATGTAACAGCTATCCGTGTTTCCTTAACAAAATTCCCAGATACTACAGTAAATACTATTAATGCTTCAGGGAAATGTTTTATTTCTTTGTCATGAAAGAAGTATGTGAACTAACAATGCTGACATGTTCTTAAGGTTGACCCTACAGGGAATTGTCATTCTTAACCTTGTGATAATATTTATTTAACTAATGACCATCTAAGAAGTAAAAGCATATGAATCGACAGGATGTCTGATATGAATATACTTGTTTATATTGCCACAGGTATGTTTATTACATCTACTACATACTGTATGGCTACTATTAGACTTATTCAAGTACATTTTGTTCCAAAAGTCTGGTCATTTACAAAACAAAGGCTGCATACCTAGCAAACTAAATCTTCCTTTTGGAATCATTTTTAATACCCAACTGTGTGCCAGAAAATTTTTGAAAAGTCAAAATAAACTTAGATATACTTGAACAAGAACAAGAACCACTTTTAGATTTAGTAAATGGTATAAAGGTTATTTGACAAGTAACCCCTCAAATCTCCATCCACCATTTTGGAATGTTAGCTACGCATGTGGCATGGATGTATAGTTCTACAGTTACCAGTTAACTACTGATCGCCTACCACAACATCCACAACAACAGGTACCTCCAACAGTTACAAGGGGTATTTTAGTTACCAAAGGTAGGTATTGCCAGTGAAGGATTTACCGACAATAAACATAAGCCAGAGGTCAGTAAGAGGTTAGCTTTGTGTGGCTATGGCATCTGTTGGTGCTGTACTGAGGTTAGCTGGTTAGATAGGGTGGGATGGTCAAGCATTTGACATTTGGTTTAGGAATACAGGAAGTGTAAATCTGGCCCTGAATGGAGAAGATGAAATATTCTATAGCAGGTACATACCTAAATACAGTCAAGTAACAATGTCCTATGGAAAATGGCAGAAAGCATCTTTCAATTATCTCTTGACTTCATCATAAAACCACAGTCAATTCTCAACACAAAAATAAAAGAAGATAGTGAAACATTGTCAAGCACATTTCGAGGGCTTATTAAATACTCTTTTACAGTTTTAAACACAGTGAACAATACCAATTGAACAATGACTTGTGGAATATATTTCCTTAGATTTATTTCCTTTTGTACTAAAATAAACAATATATTTGCACAATATCAATTATTACATCATGTCAAGTAAGATCAAACAGTAATTATCAATAATAATTACAGCAACATTTCCAAAGCTCCTTGATGAGCTTTTGTTGGTAGCACACACACTACATAATCTGAAATACACAGCCTAAGTCGTGCTTTTGTTTTCTTTAAGTGCGTTTTACATTCTAATACAAGTCTAAAGCAATGCACAACCTATTTAAATGCTGGTCAGATGGTTGGTCAGCAGTAGATCTATTGCAGGTCAAATTCTGGTCAGAAGTAGGTTCACTGCAGGTCAAATTATCTGCCAAAAAATTCTGAATTCACAAACTGATGTCAAACTGATGCCAACATAAACCCAAAGCTTATCGACACAGAATCATAATGTGTTCTGTCATGTTTCTTTCTAAAAAAGCTTGAAAAAAAAATATAGTTTGGCAACATGTTAAGTGATAAAACACTACATACCATTCTAAATATAAAAAAAAATATGCATTATTAAAATGTTTTCTATGAAATGCTTAGACTGCAGAATGAGGTTAATGAGGACTCAAGTTGGCAGTCAGTGATTCATTTTATCTGCTTAGTAATAAAAAAACAAGGGCCTACCTGAATGAATTCTGTGATGCGATGATGCTGATGCTATCCTTCCCCATAGGGTTAAAAGGCAAAGGGTGAGAACAAGTACCCATCTGATAAAGCCTTGTATCTCTCTTTTACCCATTCTGTAAAACAACAAAAAGAAGAAAAGACTTATGTTAGTTTACCTTTGACATCATCTAAATCATACTTAATGGCACATCTGTTGCCTGTAAAAAAAAGTTATTTACTAAAGTAATATAAATCTGAACCATTAATATACAATTTATACATAGTAACAAAAAAGATGTACAACAATATTAACAAAAAAAAGTGTAACCAATCCAGGTAACCAAAATAATTTACCCAATATAGAGTTAAACTTCAGTCGAATTTACAGCATTTTTATCATTAGCTTCACTAAAATTAATATTTTTTTCTTACTTTTTGTGTTTTTACAATATATATATATATATATATATATATATATATACACGCACACACACACACACCCAATACATATTGGGTATTGAGCAGTACCACCAGTACTTCCAATGCTGTGATTCCAGGCTGAAACTTCAATACATTTATTTACACACTTTCACACTTGGTTGAAATGCAAACCAGTTTTCATTTTAGTTTCATCTAAAGCATTGTGTATTGTTCTAGTAGTTTTTTTAAGGAAGTAAAATAATGCATATATAATATTATTATATTATATATATGTCATTATATATAATAATATAATGACAGGATAATGACTATATATTCAGAGCAGTAGTCCATAGCAATCAGATTTCAGTTTACTGTAGTCAGACAAGTGTATAATTCTATGCCTACATGCATATTATTATATATCCTATGGCTGGATCTTCTATCCCTTTCTGACTCAATTGGCCTGATTTATTAAAGCTCTCCAAGGCTGAAGAGGATACACTTTCATCAGTGAAGCTGGGTGATCCAGAAAACCTAGAAAGGATTTCTTAAATGTAATTAGCTATTGCTAATTTGAAAATGTTTTTAATCCTGGGTGAGATACATTCCAGGTTTGCTGGATCACACAGGTTTACTGATGAAAGTGTATCTTCTCCAGCCATGGGAGTCCTAATAAATCAGGTCCAATTTTTGGATTAGCAAGACAAATAGAGTGGAAGAATCTATCTAATGGGGCTCATAGATGTTCTAATACTTCCAAAACATAAAACAGTTTTGGGTATGCCCTTTGCATTCTCATATATCTATATATATATAGATAGATAGATAGATAGATAGATAGATAGATAGATAGATAGATAGATAGATAGATAGATATTGCATATATCTGATAGTCTGCTACACATTCAGACTATATACTTTTTGAACTTTGCTGGCAGTTAGCCCATCTGATGCTTTCATTACAGAGGTAACATCCACTTGCTGTCAAAAAACAACAATATCCAGAAATTAACATCCACAACAAAGAGAGTAATCCCAGCCCTGCCGACCTGTGCAGTCATTAAGCTGTAAGTAACTTGCTATCTTTTCCCCGTCTCTGCACAATATCAATAATTGTCGCTTCCTCATTCTGCTGGACTGAGCTTTGCAGAAAGGACTTATTAGTGGAAGCCACTGGGAAACAAAGTTCCTTCTAATGTATTGGTTTCCTATTACGACAACACACCTGGGAGTGGGACAAAATCTTCTTGTAACATACTGGGTAACTTTTAAAGAAACCGGCATGTTGGCAGTTCAGAAACCACCTACGTGAAAATAGTCAACTTTTGCTGGAAAATAGCTAGCTGTTTCTTCAGATTAATTATATGTAAATGCTAAGTACTGACAAAAAATACTGAACAATTTTTCATATTAACTGTTTGTAGTCAAATATTGCCTAATATTAAGAGTTTATGTTTATTTAGAAGAGCAACTAAAGAAACTGATTGCTGGCTGTTTAATTGGCATGCATTTTTATCCCACGGTGACAATGCAGTAGTACAATATGGAGACAGGGACATAGTGTTGTCACCCTATAAAAGGAAATGCTTAAACATGGACCTCCAGGATTATCAGTTTTTAATAGGCCTGATTTATTAAAGATACACTTTCATCAGTGAACTTGGGTGATTCAGTAAAACTGGAATGGATCTGGTTCAGAAATGAAAACATTTGCTGACAAATAGCAAATGACCTTTATGAAATCAATTCCAAGTTTGCTGAATCACTCAGGTTCACTGATGAAAGTGTATTCTCTTTAGACTCAGAAAGCTTTAATAAATCAGGCCCAATGTTTTAATTTACAGATTTACAAATAATAAAAATTACCTTTGGAATTGGAACTAAATTCATATGTGTAAACTTATATGATACTTTTGTGATTGTCTTTACAATTAATGCACATCTAAGGTTTTGCTAGGGTCCATTGTTTTCCACTTATGCCTTTGGCCTAAACATACCCATTTGGCACCTTTTCCCAATTCTTCCCCTGTAGTGTGCCTACAAAAATGAAAACTGTGGAACTCTAGTGCTATGGGGTGTGAGTGAACGGGTCGGGCGGCACAGTGGCTCGAGAGGCTAGCACCAAACCTTGCAATGCTGGTCCCAAAATCTTATGATCTTTGCATGTTCTCACCATGTTTGAATTGGTTTTCTCCAGGCATTCTGCTTTCGTCCACACTTTCAAAAAGTGAAGTTAGGTTAATTGGCTCCCCCAGAAATTTTCCTTGATTTGTGTGGGAAAATAGGCAGTGGAAGCAAAGTGCAGGTTGGGCCATTAGCTGTTGAATGGGATATGAATGCATAAAAAAAAAAATAAAACTATATATATATATTACATGGGTTATTTGCTGGGGCATATGGGGCTGTTATAATGTACCCTATTTTATATGCCTACAAACCCAGCGAGAAGCCTAAAACCTGATAAGCTTACACTACTTTTAAACTTTTACTAGGTATATTTACCAACTGCAACTAAGAGAAATGGCAGAAAATATATAATTCTTTCCTCCCCACAATCTGGACAGATTTTACGGCCTCTCTATTCTTGATGATAGTGCTCATCTATTTGCCTGGCATTCTCCGTGTTCTTTCTTTACAAAGATATTTATAAAACACAGGATTCATAAATTCAAGAGTCTTATGGGGAAAGCATACATACCATTCGTATAAATCATATACAAAATTAGCACATTACTATTCAGACATAGTTCATGTTATTGTAAAACATAATTATAGGGATTGCATTAATCAAACTATGATGGCACACGTAAATTGCACTGATGCCAGCATACGGCAGCAAATTAACTTAACTTGCAGACAGCATTCAGTTGTTATCCCCCCTTCCTGCCTTTTTTCATTCCTCTTCACTTATCGTTACTGGGAAAACTGATTTCCCGTTTAATGTATAAATCTCTCTAATGAAAATGGTTGATTTCTGAAATATATAGCAACTTTTCTACAATATTAATTTGTATGCCAATCTGTTTCATTAAATATACATAAAATAGTAAACAAGGCAGATAATGTTCTTTTTAACAAGTGGGGATGGAAAAATCTACAGCTGGAGGGTAAACCCTTCAAAGGTCCTCTGACATTTTGTTTAGATTTAGCCATATTGCTCAATATCCCAATATTCCCAAAACCAGGCAAGCCAGATATTCTAGGAGTTTGCAGTATTTTCCCAAATGTTTTTATTTGCATTGTGAAATAGTACAATTATTAGAACTCAGATATTAGAGTCCTTCAATATGTTTTTGCAGGGTCCCTCCTTTTATCTAATATCTTTCCACTTGAAGAAACCTTCACTAATACAATAACGGATTAATCTATGAACAAGGGGTCAAGGCCCAAGGATAACCCTGTAACAATATTAATTTTAGTAACCCCTAAATCCAAAGAGGTGGACATTTAAAAAATGCATGTATTTAAGATTCTACATCTGTTCTACATTTGTAACAGGTAAGTGAGCATAGGGTTGATTTTGTGCATTCTTTCAGAAATGTAATATACACAGGGAAAACAATTTAATATTACACAATATTTATATAGCGCCAACATATTACAAGGTCCATAGTAATGTCACTAACATGTTTTTGGAGTGTGGGAGGACACCCACGCAAACACGGAAAGAACATGCAAACTCTGTGCAGATAGTAACCTGGCTGAGATTCAAACATGGGACCAAGAACAGCAAAGGCCAGAGTGCTAACCACTGAGCCACCGTGCACTCTGAATTTTTATTTGGCTGAAATCATGAGTAGAGTTGTGGTTAACTTAGATGATAAAAAGGAGCCCCCTGACTCCACCAAAATATTCAGTAATGCTCCAAAAAGCAGTCACAGACTGTACTCATGCAATGTTTAGATCAATGTTTCTCAACTAGGGTTTCTCCATGGGTTGCAAGGGGTCCTTTGAGCAATGACCAGTTTGTGCCTTTTTGGCTACCTCTAAGGGTGGCATTCCTCCTACTGACCACCACAATAATGTACTGTAGGGAAACCAGGTATTCACTAAGACCTGCAAGGCATTTCAATAGTTCCCTATGTTAAAAAGGTTTAAAGAAATTATTTAGATGGTTGGAGACTGCAAATATTGTAAAGAAGATGGTCAGAGACTTCAGAATGGGGCTGTCAAGATGTTACAGGAGTTGTTGAAGAGTGAGGTACATAATGCAGGAGACAGTCAAGGGCTGGAGACACATTACATGAGACTGATAGAGAACACTTCTATTACAGTCTCCTTACAAATCAATGTATATGCATTTATTCTCCAAACAGCACTATTAAAAACTATCTATGTCACATGTGATATGTCTCTAAGCAAGATCCATTAAATAAAGTCTGACGAAAATTGACCTCCATTTGGCCCATATCTCCTGCCCTCCTCCTGTCCTGCTCTGTAGCTTTTCTTGGTATTTAAAGACATTATACCCAGTATACTTAAACTTCAACCACCACTAACATTCTTACGTCATATTCTAGTCTCTTTTCTTGGTATTTAATTTGTAGTGCATCACATAGTGTACAGGGCAATACAGTAATGAATTAGGGGTTTGGCTAAGTTGAAATTGGGCATGGCCACGTTGAAGTGGATGTGTCCAGTTGCAAAGTTGTGCAGAAATAATAATAGGCAAATATTACCAATAACAGGAAGTCATTATCAATTATCAATTATATATTATGATTATCAAATATTAATTAAAAAAAGGGCTGAGGCACAGGCAAAATACAGATTTAAAATAGATTAGTACAGCATTCACCAACTAGCACATTTGAATTTATGTATTTCAGGCCATTTTTTACAATCATATATAAAAAAATAATAATACCAGGCATTATCGACAGACCAAATGAGTTGTCATTTTTAGGACCATCCATAAAATTTTAGATGTCAATGGTGACAGTGGAGCCCAATAAAATCTAGTTTGTTGTGTTGTTAAAAAATGTTTAGAACATCTTTCATCTTTTATTGCCGATATTTCGTCTTACTTCCTGTCCTGATGATGGGGATCAAAATGTTTAAAACCAGAACCTAACCTATCCCTAATGTATCTCAGATTAAAATAAAAGGTTCAGTGGCCATTGAGCTCCTTAGAATGGAAAAGGTACAACATGAAATTTGTACCACAAGCATTTTCAGAATGAAGGATCAATAATACCTCGATCTTTCTCTCATGACAGGTTTCCTTTAATTCAGTATGTCTATCACTCTCTGTCCTTGGAACAATGTCTAGGTCAAATACTAAATCACTGTATTTTATTTTTCCCTTTTTTAATCTGTATGAAAAGTAAATTTTCAAAGCTGCATGTGATACAGTTGAATTGTCCAGTTTTTGTATTTTTCAGCTATGATGATCACATACATACACATACTATCAAACCTGCTTTTCACAATATTTATTACAATCTATGCATATAATCAAATCAATTACTTAGTAGCTGTTTTGATAAAGGAGAAAGTTTAAAAAAAACAATTGTGAAATACAAAGTAGGAAATAAGAATTCTTTGATTGTGCTTGTCTGAAAGGGAGTGTATTATATCTGAAACAGAAAATGAATGAACATAAACATTGGAAGCAGCAATGGCAGCCAAGCATGAAATCTAAGAATAACAGTAATATTCCTCTGACTACGGATGTTTTGTAATATAATGTCAGCTGCAGTAATATCCAAGTAAATTGCTATCTTCTAATTACTAAGATGGGTGTATTTTTTTTATCCAGGACCAGATTTTAGAGCTGGTGCTGGTGTTCACCTTTTTGAACAACTGAAGTAGATTTAAAGCAGACCTACCACAAGAATTTTCACTTTACATAAAAGGGTAGAAAACCCTTTTATGTAAGGTTAAAATTCTCTTTTTTTTATTTAAATTTTAATTTTTTTAATTTATATATTTTAATTCCCCTTCTGTCTCTAAAGACAGTTCTCTTATATACGTCCCAGAAAGCTTCTTACTGCTCCTCCTGCGCATGCCCAATCTCCAGCGCATGCCCAATCTCCAGTGTATGCCCAACCTCCAGCACATGCCCAATCTCCAGCATATGCCCAATCTCCAGCGCATGCCTAATCTCCAGCGCATGCCCAATCTCCAGCGTATGCCCAATCTCCAGCGATGCCCAATCTCCAGCGTATGCCCAATCTCCAGCGCATGCCCAATCTCCAGTGCATGCCCAATCTCCAGCATGCGCATAAGGAATATTTTCTTCAATGTGGAAAAAGTTTTTTCAAACTAACACATTTCAAAATGAAAGAAAAGGTCTATTGTTATTGTAAGAAAGACAAAATTATCACTAAAAAAATGTAAATATAAAAATGGCTCTGGTCCATTAGGGGTATTTAGGTGCAGGAGCTTGAATAGTTAAAACAGAACTATACTTGTTGGCAGGTGGTGAGCTTCCGCCATAATCATCAAGTATGAACAGCATATCATGGCACATGTTTATGTGTGTGCAGCCATCCTGGCACTTCTGCTCAATCCTCAGAAAGTGCCGTCTTCACAGTGGCACGGGCTTCACAGTGGACTATGAAGACACCATTTCTTTTTAGCCATTGGATGGCCACTGATGAAATAATTCCTTCATGTGTGCACAGAGCCAAGCTCTACACTTCATGGTACATGGGGGTCTTGGTGGCTTTTTGTTTTATTTTTTGATAAAAGATTTATTGCATGTAAATTACTATTACCTCCTGATTTTTTTTTTACTTTTTTGAGTTTACATTTGCATTAAGTATTTTACTTATTATTCCTAGTAGAATTTGTGGTATGTTAACACTGTTTTAACATTTTTTACATTTTTATTGCATTGTTATAAATGTTTTGACCCTGATTTCAGTACACAAACAAAGAGTAAACATGTTCTGATATATTGCTGACGTTGGGTCAAGGAGCCAGAAATTGTTACAGAGGAATGTGCATTTTCTGTTCCTATGCCATACAAATATTCAATTGTCAGAAGATAAGAAAACAAGAGAGAAACAACCAGGCCTGTAAGTACAAAAAAAATGTTGTTTTTGCACACTGTTTTCCCAATGTACATGGCCACTTTACCCATCACTCTCTCATCCCTCCAGAGCTTCCCCACTGCAACTTGATGATACAACCCTTTATGGAAATCAGATTTGTAAGACTTTCCGTGAATAACAAAGACAATTAGAAACTGGGATTTTGCAAACCTTTATCACACCCCAGTACAGTAGCCAGCTATAGGACAGTATAAACAAGGACCAAATCCAGTTCCAATGAGATGCACAGAAAATAAATAAAATTGATCACTAGTAAAAGCATTGACAGCCAAGCATTAAAAACATATAAAAAATGAATAAAAGATAACTTTACTGACAGAGCCAAATCCATCTACATTTGTGTACTTCCTGTTTCTTATTTTAAACGTACATATTTTGAGGTACATGGTCTGAACCCTCATCGTTCTCCTATGAATGCCATAAAGCCTGTGCCGGTGATAATACTAATGTTTTATTTCCTTGCATTAACTCAGCATGCAGGGAATTGTACTATTGTTAAGAGTATTATGAGTCATATAATAATGTCTTTGCAATATTTTATAGTGCATCTCAAGTTCTGTATTCCAAGTTTTTAGAAAACATCTACTCATGAGCATTTTAGGTAGTCTTAAAAACTAAAAAAATATCCCTGTTCTTTGTTTTATCTAGTCTGGCCTCCCCTTTCTTCTCTTTTTTCTATTGTCCTAATAAATACTGGTATTTAAACTTTTTTAAAAAAAAACAGAGTGAACCAGAATTGTCCCAGTCCAAGACAGGGGCTGTTTTACACAAATGTACATGTTTGCTCATCTTCATAAATATGAAAAGCTGACTTGAAATCAGGGTGAATATAATTTATCAATGTCTCTAATAGACTCAAAATGGAGATGTAAAGAGAACCCCTTTACTGCAGATAATATGTATAAAAATTCTTGTTTCCCTGTACCTGTAATGCATAAATAGCTAAAATAAGAACATCAAAAGGTATACAACTCACATTAAAATTCAGTTTAGTCATATCTCTCAGTTTCAAAGACTCATCAGTATGTGTCTATATGCAACCAGAAATAAGAGAAGGATTTATATTTTGGATGCTGCCAGCGTAAGATGGTTCTACCATCTATACTTCAAACATTAAAGATTTGTTATGTGTGTTTTCATAATGCACATAGTGCTAGGTTGGATGTATATAATACTATGTACATTGAAGAATTAGTAACGTTTCCATTTACTCATGGAGGTTTTATATGATTTTTAAAATGGTGCAAAACATATTTACACGCATGAATCTCTTCCTATACAGAGTATGTGAAAAATCCTATGTGTGGAGCTGCATTCATTACTTAAGCCAAATGTGATCTGTAGCGAGCAGGACCTTGTGAACACAGGGCACATTTATAGATGGAGAGAACAAACTAATTAAATATATTCTTTCTCAACACCTTTTGTATGACATTTAAAAGTTGCAGAAGGCAGAACACAAGGACATGGTTCAAGCAACAGCCTAACTGATTTCACAACTCTGTTCCTGCCACACAATTTAATACAATTTCCATGTTGCCTATAGGTTCTGCAATGGAATTAGTTATTATGTTTTTTGTCAGGAGGCTGGCATTTCTGTATTCATATGGAAGTTAGAATGCTTTAGGCTGTTCATTGTATTTTAATAAATAAATACATAGGACCTATTAGGGAAAAGATAACAAAAAAATGTCTCCTCTCTAGCTGAAAAGCTACACACAAGCATACCCACCCCTCCATCAAAAAATAAAGAGAAGAAATGGAAGAATAGGCCCTGTGCTCATAATTGTCCTAAAAATATGGAGATTGCATTGGTGTGTCCAACTGGATTGCTGTTCTCTGTCATCATGATTGGTTGGAGATATTCCTTTTCCACACTTTTAATCAACAGATGTTGAGAATACTTGGAATATACTGGGCAGCACTCTGGCCTTTGCAGCGCTGGGTCCCAGGTCCCAGGAATCTCGGCCAGGACACTTCCGCATGGCGTTTGCGTAGGGTTCCTCTGGGTACTCCAGTTTCCTCCAACATTCCAAAAACATACAGCTAGGTTAACTGGTTTCCATTTAAAATTGTCCTTAGACTGTGATAATGACATATGACTATGGTAGGGATATTAGATTGTGAACCCCTTTAAGGGACAGCTAGTGACATGGCTATGGATTGTCTTCACTTGTACAGCGCTGTGTAATATGTCAGCGCTATATAAATACTGTTTAATAATAATAATAAAAAATACTGAACTGTTGAAGTTAACAATATATACTATTTTCTGTTCAAGGATGAATATAGTGGGTGCTGCCTCAAGTACATCAATATGCATATTGGATTGTTTGTGACCTTTCACAATTTTTGTATAAACCTTTTTTTATATTTTTAAATTTGGTTATGGAAAAAAATAAATTTGCATTTTAACAAAAACTTCAAATATTCAATTTGTCGTATATACCTTTAAAATCCTATTGGCAGTTGATGGTTGTAGTAAAGTCAATTTTTCATCTATACAAATTAGGCAAATAGGGATTGGTATCCTATATTATTCAATAATAAATTCTGTTTCTTAATATATCACCTCTTACCTATAACCTTTAATTTTGCAAACAGGAAAATATCACATAGATGCTAAATTGATGAAGGAAAACATGTAGTAATAATTGAAGTCACAATTGTTATGTTAAATATTAAAATGGCTGTAATTTTTTTCTTGTATAAAATGGTGCATCACTCAGAAGCATAAGGTTTGGCAGTGTTCTTGTCTTCATCTCACAGAAACACTGGTGATCCATAAACAATGTGTTTTTATGTTAAAGGAAGAACCTACTATCACCTTTCCTAATTATACCGACCTAAGACTCTAAGTTAATAGTATTATTATTATTACTGTTATTATTATTATTACTATTATTTTTATTAAACAGGATTTTTTATAGCGCCAACATATTACGCAGCGACGTACATTAAATAGGGCTTGCAAATGACAGATACAGACAGTTACACAAGAGGAGCAGAAGACCATGGAGGAGAATAACCATTATATTCCCATGGTTCAAGAGGTAGCAAGTGTTAGAGCCCCCTCAGTTCTAATATGAGCCCATTTTCTCTTAGGGCACCTTAAGATTGGTCTTTGATTGGTCTTAAGATTGGGCTGCCATTCCCCCAGGCAGGGAATTCTGGCGAAGTTGCAGGCTGTTTTTTAAAATTTGAAATGTAAATGAATGCAAAATGCATTCATTCTAGTTCTAATTCTTTACACACAGGATCAGCACCCTGGACAGCACCTGTGATACTCTTTTTTTGTTCTACTTTCCAAACGCTAAATAAATGAATGTGAATAGTTATTGTTTGCAATCACAAAAAAGACTCAAACATTTAATGAAGATTTAATTATGCTATCCACTTCAGAACCAACATATACCAAACCCCTTACTTACAAAACCGGTTCTGTGATGCTTTTGCTTTGTACTCTACAGAAATATTGCAGCTGGATTATTTTACCAAATGAAGAGAAATGTTATATATAGGGATACAGAGAAGGGATCAAATAGGGGTTGAGAAATTATTGTCCAACACATTAATCACCAATTAAAAAGCTCCTGACCAGTGCCCTGAGATGTCCAATGAAAGCTTTAACTTGCTGAGCTCACATGCGGCAGAGTAAAACCAGGAAAAACCTGGCATGTCAAGGAGAGGAGTATCCTGATTCACTTTTTTTTTTTTTTTTATTAGAAGGTCATGATGTGGTTATGAAAGAAACAATGACATAGATATCTGTTGTATTACACAACCCTTGGTCTAACAGTCTTATATAAATTGTCTACAATATTTAACAATACTTTGGAAATGTCACATAGACATATGTTTAGAAAGGTTTTACAAGCCATAAGCTTAATTCCAGAAATGTCACATACCTACTGTATGTTCATATAACATACTAAGTGTAATGAATGTCTTCTATCCAGGAAGGGGTTGATGTTCATTGCATGTCATTAGCAGCCCATATAGCTACACGAGTATATATAGCGATCTGTAATTAGCACATCAGCCAAACCAACATTATACCCAGAATGTGATTATTATCATACAAGTTCAGCCCCCTTTTCCAAATACACCTGCAATTCTCAGTAAGTATAGGACCTACATATGATTACATCCATCCTATTAATTGCCATTTGTTTGCTTGTTTCTTACCATCAGACACTTTTGGGAGCAGATGCAGTTCATACTACCTTATACTATTAATCAAAGGTTCCACATAAGGATAGACTAAGGACAGCACTGCACATGCAGAATTCTTTTTCTGAAACAACCTTACCGATTTGGAGATGTCAATCTATATTGGAAATGTAGGTTCTAGCATACCACACCAAGCAGATTTTGTATGCATTGCAGCATATGCTAGCACAGACCCACAAGTCTGTTCTAAACTGATTTAAAGTAAGCCAATCACAACAAAAAGGCTGCTAACATTACATCAAACATAGCAGGACCCAGCAGCAGTTTTAGAGCTTTTGGATGTCTACACAAAGGTCTGGAGATGGTCTTTTTAAGCTTCAGGACACACTGGGGTTGATTTACAAAGGCGTTAGAATGTTCACCAAGTCCAGTAAAGCTGTGATCACTTCAAACATCCGGTCTTTTGTAAAAGAACAATTCTGTATTTTTAAGTTACCTTCTACATCAAGGTATTTGAAGTGAAGACATGTTCACTGAGCTAAGTGAACTTTCTACTCTTTAACTAAATCAACTGCAGTGTGTGCAGCTCCCAGCTGTGAAGTTCAGATTTCAAACACATAGTGACTGTCAGGTGCCTAGGTTCAGCATGAATAAAACAGAAGTATGTTATGCAGAGAAGAATAGAGCTAATTGCTTGCTCAAAGACTGCACCGAAATTCTAAGCCATAATTTGGGGATATTATATCAGAATTCTAAGATATTTCTTGATAGCTCTGGGATCATTTCTCTTTTATTTACCCAGGCTCTTTGTGTAGAATGTATAGTATGGAGTTAAAATATTAGTCATGAAAAACTACAGAATACAGGGAAAAAAACAGGATAGATCAGGATTTGACTACTAAGTGTTTTTACAAATTAGGAACTTGATACATTGTTAAAATGATCTCCAATCTCCAATGGATAATGATTGCAAAGAAAATGGAGACCAATTGGCACTCATCAGGGGTATATATATATATATATATATATATATATATTATAATAAAATATTGCAATTAATGCTAAAACCTCCTTTTCTGTAAATAGCTTAATCTGTAGCACCCTGATGCTTTTGTTTACATACTATGACTCCCACCCCTAGTGTGCTTTACAGATATGGAGTGTTTAGTAGTTTTTTACACCAAAGCAGCCTAGAACTATTTCACCCGCACAGTATGAATGGATGTGAATGACAACTTCAGGAGCCATACAATACAGGATATGGACATTAGGACACTACAGGCCAGACTACAGGGAATCAAAGTACTGCATTATATTTATAAACTTAAAAAAGAGAAAATGCAATAACTATTTTATAACTAGTAACACAAATACAGGTATACGCTAAGAAGCCCAAATGGGAAAAAACAAGCTCAATATGAGCCTTTCTAAGAGGGTCCCTGAGGAACCCTTGGCATTATGTCAGCTTGAAAAAAATTACATTGGTGGCCAGTGGAAATAATGTCACCCTAAAGACGGCCTAAAAGGCCATTTGTGTTATTCATTTGAGCCGTATACATTGCTTTGGCTAAAAAGTATGCTAACATTATGAAGTGTAGGGTCAATTAGTCACGAGTCAAGAAACCCCTGGCAACATCTGCAGGAGTTCCAATGAATCCTGGATGAGAATAGTCGCACTACGCAAATTCCTTTGACTATGAGATGGCTGAAACAGGTCCTACTGGCTATAATTATATCAAACCTTCACCGCTCAAGGCTGGGCTTTTAGAACTGGGTCAGTTTCTCTATACTGGGATGAGCACATTACATTATGCATTCACTTGAATGCTTTAACAATTGATATAAATGTACAGGTATTCTAAAAACCCACTGCTACTATGAATACTCTAAATCTAGGATAAATACAAAAAGTAGTATTATACAGTATACATGCAGTTAAAATGTTCTCTACATTTCAGTTGAAAGGCATTGTGAAGATGCAGTTTTCCGATATTGTTTTGCTTTTTGCCACTATTTTGCATCTGGGGTTTTGTTTTAAATAGAGCCCAGCGTGTTGTAGGGATCTTTGGCAGCAGAAGAAAAAGTCATGTTGACACTTATTTCATATGGTATGTAATATTTGTTTTTTCTAACTTGTTACACAATGTGTGTTTTTATTTTCTTTGTGGGAGGTGAGAAGATTATTTCAAGGTGTTTACAAGGGGTAATACCATATATTTAAAAACAGGTGAAAACAACACTTCTGAATGCGCAAATCATGTAAACTACCACTGAAAGCATTAATTGGGAGTGAGTCACATTAAATGGTGTCGATGTATATAAATCTGTATAACTCATTTACATAAAGGGAACCTGTCATAGCAGAAGCATTATACTGCTAGAATTCTTTTGATCATTGTAGCTGCTTTGCCTAATACTAACCCTCTTTTTCAATAGCAATAACTGATGCTAGTTGGTCAGCCAAAAAGCGCTTTTAGAAAAACAGCATATAGTAAACAACAACAACTATATATACATATATATAAATACATTTGAAAAAACTCTTCAAAGTTAGCCACAGTCACTTGAAAAAGTGACTCCAAGATAAAAAAAATGGATCTTATTGGAATGCAACCAGCAATTAAGACCCTTTTGTATTTTCCTAAAGTTCAATCTAAAACTTAGAAAGGAGTTTTGACTTTAAATGCATTTTATGGTGCTAGAAAAGGTCAACTTTTACTTTCATATGTATGCTTCATGTATAAGATGTACAGGATCCTATACTTGCATGTTTAGATAAAAGTGAATTTGATCTTTTTTTGTTTTGGCTTTACCATTTTAAATGTGTAGCAGTAACCTTAGATAATGGAAACCAACCCCATCTCAAATCTTCAGTGAATTTGTGCTTAGTGTTGTCCTTCTTAGCCTGTAGCCTTAATAATAATACTTTATTCAGACAATGGAGGTGTATTTCTTAATAAAAGATATGTACCATTCAGCCAAAACTCTCTAGAGGGTTGTGAGTGCAGCATATAATCTATTATAGAGCAGGTCATATGAACCCATTGTTTGTTACACACCAATATTAATCAGCCTCTCTGGAATTGCTGGATCACCCAGGTTCTCCCATGATAGTCTGCCTTCTCCAGTCTTGGAGAGCTTTAATAAATTAGGCCCAAAAGTGTTGTTTCAATGGTACCCTAATTCAGTTTTCCAAGCTGAAAGCATCTCAAATTGAACTTCAATCTGCTTCAAAAGCAGTTCTACACTAGGTACAATGCTCCGAATGCTCCGTCATCAGATACACTGACACATCCTGTCTGATACATAAAGGGGAAAAGTTTACTATACTGGGATAATTGCAGCAAATAGCATTTACTACTTGTTTTACTCAGTATTTAGAAATAATGAATAAATATTAAAATACTCAATGCCAATTTTTTCTGAATTGAATACATTTCTTTTCTTGTTAGTTTGTAGGTTTGATTTTTTTTTGTATTGATATACTGTATATATAAAAAATAATATGCATACATCTCACATGAACATTTCTTTGGACTTAAGTATGAAGTATACTTAGTATACTGAAGTATACTTATGATTAGCAATTTTCCCTCATTTCAAAGCTGTAGTTACCTTCAATCATGCAAAGCAGGAAAAGAGAAGAAAACTGCTTATGAAAACATCTTCTGCTTGCTCTCTCTGATATAGCATTTCTTCTATAAATGATTCATCTGTAGCTTAATGCAATAAACATCTGTAATCTGAGAAGTTCTTTCACATATATTTATATTTGCAATGGTCACCGGGGACAAATCTGATTTGTAAAACTTATCTTTGCTGTATTTTTCATTCTAACATAGTTATCAAAGCACTTTTTACTTTATGTAACATATTCGTTTATTGTGTAAACAGCCCTAGGGACTTTCCCAGTTCATAAATTGCTTTGCATCTCTTAAAAGTGAGGAAAGGCACACTTTTCATTGTGATCTGCCTATCGGTTATCTGCAAAAACAAATATTCCAGGGATAAATGTGCCATAGAGAGTAACCAGGGAGGAATGAATTAGATGTATTAGCATATAGTTTGCACAGATATAGGTGGAACAAACATTCTCATATATTATACTGTGATTATTACTTCTGGTACTAGGTGGTATTGTATGGCCCTTACAGACTACAACAACTACTTGGGGGCCAGATTTTAGGCATGAGCTCTTGTTTTTTAACATGCCCCCATTCTCAGTGAAAGAGACCTGGTGCGGACAGAAAAACACACTATATTGTCCCATCTCCTTTCCTTGCCAACCAGACAGATTATAATATAGATAGAAGGAGGTGAAAAATGCCCCATGCCCTCCGTCTTCTTTTTGAGTCAGCCAGATTCCATATCTAAAAATGGTCTGGATTCAGTATAATAGAGGACCAATAACTATAAAAAAAATAGAAAAGTACAACATGCACAGGCTTTAAGGATATTCAAAAATGGTATTAAAAAAAATAGTTTTTTTCCACTTGCAGTGGGTTTCTCTCTCCAGCGTGATAGTACATAGCTCATTCCGTCAATGGATGATGCTTTTAGGAAATAGTTACCATATCCTTCAACCCACAGCTGTCAGGGCTCTCTCACACTGCCTGTTGCCCTGATTTTTAGGGGGCCTTGTTATCATCCTGTATAGGACAAGGCTCAGATGTGTGGGGCAGTGAGGCTTCCGACATGGGATCAAACAAGGTGAAAGAAGAATGCCAATAGCTGCGGGACTGGGTAGTAAAAAAAAGTTTTATTCCAAAAGTGTTGTCCGCTAAACAAAAGTAGCCACTGCAGAGAGTAAATGTTGGACATTTTTTTTTCATTTTGAATTATCACAATATTCATCTCATAAATTCCCATCTCAAGATTTAAAGGTAATTCTTCCATTCTTCTGACAATACCTGATAGCGGTGTCCATTACTGCAATCTTCGATACAAGGGACTTTATGACCATGGAGTAATGAGGATATGTGGGCAGATGTTTGGCTGTCTATATACTGCAAATCTGAACAAGTGAGCTGTTTACCAAAAGTCTTAGGTACGTTCTTGGTGAACTTATATATACACACCAAATAACAATGGCTATTTAAGCAATGCAAAATGTAGTTGTTATGCAACTGACCTTTAGCATGTGATGTGTCAAGTAATCAAGAACATTATATTTTCCTAAAATAAATAGAAACCTCTGCATTTTTCATTTTTCTTACATGCCGATCAAATAATATACTGCAATTAGCAGCATGTGAACAACATGCACATCTATATACATATGTTTTATTGTGCATATGTTTGGAACACATGGCAAATACTAGAAGAAATATGCCGAATGACACCTTCCCTTATAGAGCATTTTGTCTTTGTCTATCTTTTATTCCTTGTTCTTCAGCAGAACACAAATCTTAAATGTGATATCTGTATCTTCAAAACCTTTAAACTTCACCAGCACATCAGTTATTCCTTCCCCTGCATGCTAATAATGTAGAATGACTATCAATGCAAAGCAATCAGTAAGGCTAGGCCAAGTGAAGCGCAGCACACACGTAGGAAGCAGCACTTTGTAACAAGGAATTATTTCCCCCTGGTGGTATAAAAGAAAACTTATGTCTTTCATGTACTACATCTCTGATGGAGAAGCAGGCATTTGTGCCTTGACAGAGTTTACAAACATTTTTTTTTCTGCAACAGGGCTTATTAAATTATTTCAGCAGTTTGTGCAGTCAGGATATTGCTTGTTTCCTATAAGACCTACTGTGGTTCACTTTGATTTTTAATATCTTTCCATTCCCTATTCTAATCCGATAGAGCTCATTCCCAATTCTAAACAGGAAAAATCTAAATAATATTTTGCATGAAGTTTTTGTTTTTTTTTCTACAGTGGAAGCTTTTTTTCCTTTACTTGCAATAAGTAATCAGGTTTAACGCTCTCTATGGAAGAGAGTGGCTCTGGGGGGTAAAAGGCAGAAGCTTATAACAGTGGCATATATATCCCCTTTATATACTGAACACTAAATAGAGAATTGTCTGTGTATAGAAGCATTTCAAGCACCATTATGTTATAGGGATACCAATGTGCATCCCTAGCATGTCTGGGTGATATTTGTCAGGTGCTAGTTTTTATTATACTTAATTAAAATATACATAAAAGCATTAAAAATGTATTTATTTGTATATAAAAATAATACATGGAGCAGCTAAGATTTGTTCTTCTGATTAAGCTGTAATAGGCGAAACGCGTCAAGAGCAAAAGCTTCTTTTTATGAAAGTGAATTGTCACAAAGAAAGTCTGTATACTTTAAAAAAAAGTTTGTTTTTTAAAAAGAATACATGCTTTGATGCATGTTAACCAATATGAATGTTTTTATTGATAATTAAGAATAAATATCATTGATGAATTTTAAACTGTGTGTATAAAGACTTAGAGATTGAGAGTACCTAAAAAAAAACAATAGAAAAGCTCATGTTGCAAATACTCTGTAAACCATATACATATACATAAGCCTAAACATTTTTTTAAACCGGGAGCCATGCATAGACCCTTCATTAAAGCCACTAAAAGATCATGCATGGCATCTGACAATGCTGCTGACAAAAATAATTTGCTTAAGAAATCTAAGGGAAATTAAGAAAGAAATTAAGGGTAAGGTTGAAGCTGCAATTGTTTAACTCCTTCTGAAAAAAACTGTTTTTTTGACTGTTTTTTTGAACACTAAATAGAGATAGACTGTTGATCAACTTAATTGATTACATTCAAACTCAATGACCTTGATGTTTAAAAAGTCAGAAAAGTTGGAGTAAAGTAAAATGTTTTGATCTTCATAGCTTTCTCTGGGTCAGTGATATAAAGTAATAGACACAAGAAGGTTAAAATAAATTGCATTCTATGTATGCCATTTTTGGAGTTCTAACTTTTCTTCCAGAATGCTTTTTCTGGGAAAGTGTCTCAAAGGGTATTAAATCAACAGGCAACCATTTGCAGTAGGAGGTCAGCAATTGGAGTCTGCAGTTTTCTTCCAGTGCAGAGATCCAGTAGTTAGAAAGACAGATACATAACTATATCAGACACAGCATGCTTGTGTTTGCCTTTTTTTAAATAACTTCCATTGTAAGGTGTAAATAATTCAAAAGTGTATATGCAATGTGTGAATGTCTTCACCCTACTGTACATAATCCTTGGACATGTGAAACCGCTGCGATACAAGCTTTCTGTTGATCACCTCCCATTTCCTATCATCAGCTCTGACCTGAAAACTACTGCACCCCATGCTGTATGCTGGGTGAGAGCTCTATGCATATGCTTCATGCCCACTGGAGTTCTTTCTTGTAATAGCCTGTCAGCATGATGGCTATTATATCAAAGAAATAGAAAACACAGGGGACCAAACCAATGCTAAGACATCACATTAAAGGATTTAGTTTACATTTGCCTTTTAAATTTGATCCATCTACTATAAGTATAGTGTCCTTGGCATCCAACTGCGCAAACACGGATCTGCCAACAGAGAATGCCATTACAAAAAAACACAGGCAGAAATAGATATTGATGATCCTGTTACAACAGGGCAACCAAGATGCTTTTGAATTGCCATGGCAAACCTAGGTGTGAAGATGAGCAATGCCAGGAGCATACAATCCAGGATTAAAGTTGCATTTATATTATTTCTGATCTCTGTATAATAACGTTTCGTCCTTCAAAATGTTTGAAAATTTCAGTATTTGGGTAAAGTTACATTCTCATAAGTCTGATGGGTGATATTTAAAGTATGGACCTATTTATAATCTGTTTGTCATCTGTTCTCTTCTTTAGAATAATTATACTAATGGGTGTTAATGGTTAGTTGGTACTACATGCTAAGCCAGGACAAAGTTAGTTACCATACAAGGTGAAATGGCCAAGGAAGACCCCTCATGTGTTGTTAACTACTTTACCAGTTTAGATAGCAGGTTCTGCAAAGTACCCAAGGTGGCTATCTCCTCTGGCCACCCCTCAGACCATATTTTACCGGGGTTCAAATTGTGCTGTGTATTGAATGAGCTGGCAGTGCACCTTAATGCATGACAATGGACATTTACTATTCCTTTTAAGGCAGCTCACCACAATATAATAATATTATCTATACTATCTTTGTATAATAATATTATCTATATATATTATCTTTGTATTGCTGTGAATTGCATTGAGATGCACTGTCTATGTGCGTTTTGGGTACCATTCAGAATGAAAGGCACCGCAAAGCATTGTTTGTGCAAAGCTGCATGCTCTGTTAAAGTGCAGTAAAACATATTTTACCTTGAGTTTCTGCAATATGATTGTGCA
>NC_092858.1:122624757-122644548 GCF_032062135.1 Pyxicephalus adspersus
CTTTTGGTACAGAAATCTAGACCTCAGTGTAACGCCCAGGTGGTTAAATGTGGGGGAATTCTTTGAAATAATATTCAGGTCTTCAGAACACCCCTTCTCTAAGTCCGATATTCACAACTCACAGTACATTAGCGCAGTGATCAGTGGGAAGAATTCTTCTTACATAGCTGGCCAGTGGGAAAAAATCTATCACTACACTATGACAAGTTGCTTATTGCTCAAGGAACTTCTGGAGGAACCCTTGTTGAGAAGCACTGCTCTAAAATAGGGATCATTATAAGTAACTTTAAAAACATAAAAATGTTTATTGTATATCTCTTGTATAATATTTTGTACCTTTCCTATCATGTTTTCCTATGACCTTTATTGCTTAGACATAGCAGAAAACCAATCTTGCATTGGCCATCAACCTAAAATGTTTTAAATGTAAGGTGCACAGGCACATTGGAACTTGTGCTACTCAATTATTGATTACATAAAAAATGTAATATATCAGCAAACAAGTGCACAAGGCTCACTTGTCTTCTACTTATTGTTGGCATTCAGTACTACCTGATAACTGGGACAAGTAAGAAACACTAAGCCAACAAAATCAGTATACAGTGATGCTCTAAAATGCTGCTATAAGTGCAAAATGAAGCATGTTCACAGTATATATGGTAATGTGTGTTACACCGTGCCACATTTAGGGGTTTAATTAGTAAAGGGTTGTTCATATACCAAAGGGAATTATCCCCTAGCAAGGGGTATTTCACGAAAATTAGTAAATGAGATGAATCTCTGATGACTTCACAACCCAATCAAAATATTCAGATAACAAATATTCAATTGTCACATTCTATCTGAATAAAGATATCCAAATCTGTTTCTAGTATATGTGATGTTTTGTATTTTCCTATTTAAGAGCCCTGGCAAACCAGGATCACTATGAAAAAAGAATATGATATTCACAAAGGGTTTATTCAAGGGGACTTGTCTGATTTTACTCTACTAATAACATAAATGCACACTTTATTGAATAAGTTTATTTTATCAATTTTATCAACCAAAGTATTGGTAGCATTTTTTTTTCTTTTAGATTTTTGTAGTGATTCTTTCCTATTACTACTCATAATAAATTGTATGTTTTAGAGCTCTGCTTTCTCCTTTTCCCTTCCTATATGGATTTATATACACATAAATTATAGTAACCTTCTGTCACAGGCTGCTTCTGATCAAGAAGGTTGTAAATGCTCCATAAATAGTGCAAAAATAACCGTACAAGCACAGGGCCAGGACTGTATATCAAATCAAGCAGATAGAAAACTGGTAGTGGAATTTAAAAAAGAAAAAACAATGATTGTAGCTCACACAGCCAGAACCAGATTTATCCAATACTAGACAGCGCCAGCAGCTCTGCAGTCTAGAACATTATTTTCCTGTACAAGAGGTCAATTCACTTGTATATTTATAATAGTAAACAGAACGTGCCTTGGTGATTACATCGGGTTGTGCTTCTGAAATATGTGATAATGTATAAACATATATAGTTTCATGGTCGAGTTACGGAGACACATACATAAACTATAAATAAAAATAATTGTTCAAAAGAACTTGATGTTGCAAAAAAGAACTAAACTACAAGTCAAACATATATCAGCTGGGCACATTAGGAAATGGATAGACCTTCGGATGGAGGAAAATATGAATCAGGAGCACAGGAGACTACCTATTCCATTTTTTTTTGTAATAAAGTGAACCTAAACTCAAGAAACAAAATGTCGCCAGGAGGGAGTACTAAATGACAAGTTATGCAAGGTTTCTTTTGTCGAAAAATGTATAAAGTGAGGGATGATGCTAAACCCACTTAAAAACCATAAAAATAAAAAATGATCCCTTAAGGATCCCCTAAAACCATTAGCATATGTATACATGCATTTGTAAACCAATCAATAATTTTGATGACAGAAGTCATTATTAACATTTGCAACTTTAATCAAAATAATACTTGATAATTCTGCATCTTTATGCATGAACATCCTGCTATAGGGCGACAGCGCTTTGTACTTGTCTCATGTTCTGTCCTTGGCTCTCCAAGGCAGGAGAGGATACATTTTCATCAGTGAAGCTGGGCGATCCAGCAAACCTGGAATATATTTCTTCACATAATTTCCATTCAGACCTTCTCCAGTGCTTATAGGAAATTAAAAAAAAAAAAACACTGTTGGTATTACACCTTCATTTTCACCTTCACCTTCATGAAACGTGTTACTCACTGTTGTAAATTGCCCTTCCTGAACACATCAAAAACTGGATATACCATGAACTAGCCATTTTCAATGGATGGTTAGACCTCTCATTTGACGGTTACTGGAAAATATTTTGCCAATGCTACTTGGCAATTTTAGCAGCACAACGTTATTTTATTATTTTAGTGTTTGTAGGAGTGTCATTCTGACCACGGATGTAAGAGGGAGCATTATTTCCACAGATCTCCAATAATCTTATATGAATTTCTTATATACATTGAACATCAATATAAGGGAGGCACTAATCACCAATGTAAGGGGGGGCATTCTTTCCATTGAAAACCTATAGAAAAGCCTTTTTTACTGACTTATGATGGGTTCCATGGGGTTTACCAAGGCCTAAAAATTGTTTTAAGGGGTTCTCAGGTTCTCAAAAACAAAGATGCGAGAAAGGCTGCCATTGACTATAGTCTACTATTCTGGGACCTTCCTTCAATATACAACTGTCTTTTGTTTAATCAAAATCCTTCTTTGTCACCTAAATACATTGCAAAGGTTGCTTCTCTTCCAGATGTTTGAGCTGATTTACTAAAGTTGTTAAGAATCTTTACCAAACAAATTAAGTAAATATTCACTTTAATAATCTAGTGATATGAAAATCAAACTCCTGTTTACTTAAAATACCCAATCATGTGCAAATGAAATAAGTAATCAGGAAGATGTTTTTCACATAACTGGATAATACAACAGAATAAGCACACAATTAATTGAAGATTTTTAACTCGTTCAGTAAATCAGCCTCAATATGGTAGAAAGTTTACTTGTAAAACCTGACTTATTTCCTAGTCTGCAGGTCCCTGGAAGGGTTTGTATCCACTTTAATTATGTTATCTTCTAATTGATCACCACTGATTTTTTTTAGAACTAAACCTCATGGGAATCTATTTATAAAGCAGTAAATCTGACATTCACTAAAACATTTCTTGTTGGAGAACCTTCCAGCTCCATGTGTTTCAATGGCAGTAATTCATTCTTAACCAGGGAATGTTTAGTGAATGTACGATTTATTTCTTTTAAAATTAACATTATTGCATTTTAATTATGTGTAAGGGATAAGAGAATCTGTGCAGCTTTGGCTCTGCAAGATATTCACAATATATTGTGAAATTCTTCAAAACCCAGACTCAACGCCAAACCAATGTTAAAGTCTTTAGAAGGCTATTCAAGTTGTTTTTTTGGCCATTTTTAGGGCTAAAGCTAGACTTACACTGATGGTGAGATTGCAGTGCATTTACCGCTTCCTCATACCAGGAACTGCTGCCTCTTGAGAGACCCTACATGGTAGCTTCATAGGGAATAAATAGGGGTGGCAGTGAGCGGTACTATAACTGCTCATAGACGCCAGCTGTAAAATCTGCACATGCTGGTTCTTTAAGAAGGGGATGGAGAGCTAGACCTCACTATTCAAGATATTTACCTTTTTTTTATACTGTACAGCAGGGGGACTGTCTTTCAAACTTTTTAATATTCCCAGGAATTCATGTCAGTCTCACAATTCACTGATTTAAACCCATATCATTCACAATGGAGGATGCATGTCCGACTACTGATGCTAAATGACAGATTCACCTGTCTGTGATATTAACACACAGATCACCTGGGATTCCCTGCAATATGGGATGCCAAGTAAACCAGTACCATCTCCTACAGTCTCCCTACAATTCTCTACCACAAAATGAAGTGCTATGATCTAAAATAAATGACTATGGGTAGAGATGAGGGTAGAGACTCTATCCCTCTACACATGTTTATTAGGGGAACAGTTGGTTACCGTGTCTTTCAGCCTGTGACAGTAAAATGAAATGAACAGCAGGTGGAAGAGTTTTCCCCTATTTATTCTGTTGCCCCCTCCTATCAGCATATGTGCATGAAGCTTAGTTCAATTGGCTTCCAGTTCTGGGCCTCCCTATCCCAGACTGAGCAATATTACAGACGGGATTATATTAGGATGTTATAAAGCCAGATTTAAGTACTAGTTGCATTTAGAATTAATTTTTTTAATGAAAACATAACTACAATAATTGATGTTTTGTTACATCTGAATAAAGTTCATCATTAAAAATCCCCACACTTGCACTTTGTCATTTACAATCTTCAGTTCTTAGCCGTTACCATTAGGTCTGACCATCCGTAATCTATATTTTTTAAATATTTCACCATTGGGCTAGCGTCTGATAATCCATACCCATTGAACTTTTGTAAGCATTTGTGCACTTCCCTTTTTTTTATTTTCTTGTTTACTGAATGCAGTGAAAGGCATGTACTCACATTATAAATTTCATTCTTTACCCAATGTAGTAAACTGCATTAAATTACATTGAGAAGTCCTTATTCTACTTGACAGCTTTGTGGGGACTTTAAAGAAAGAGGATATGAAACCATACAGAGTGCTGTCAAAGCCCTTAACTGCTTGCCTATGTATAAAATAACACCTAGTGGCACATTCATAACATAGCTCTCATGGTTTTTATTTAACATCACAGCATACAAATCTTTATATAAAGTGAAGGTAAATGAGATTGGCAGTTAACACAAATTTGAACATTGTGTATACATAAAAAGACTGATTGCTTCAAATCATCTTTTGCTTACGTTCTTTTTTTTTTTCTTTTTTTTTTTATGTTTAATTCCTGGAAGGATTGATGATTTCATACAATAAATCATGAATAAATAATGATCATGTATTGTTTACATTCCGCAAATTAGTACAATTGGTTTTTGATAGAGAAAGAATACCCCAAAAATTACCTATGATTACCCAACTACATAATAGGAAAAAAATGTCTATATTTTAATACATGAGACTGTAATTTGTTTACTTGACAATGGGGTTCTCAGCTACCTCCGGCAAAAGGTCACATGATTTCAGCCAAATGTGTCTGGCATTTAGGTAGAGCGGACCATTCAGACATGATCAGTGGTCAAATAGCATACATTCAATTATTGAAATTAGATTTTACTGTGAGTCACAGTAAATGTTTGAGTTCAAGTCAAAAATTAAAATCCTGAACCAATTTTTTCCTTCACTAGTTGTTTCCACCTGGTTTCCATGTGTGTCAAAGACTTTACCTGTTAGAGAGACACTGTCATTGTGATGCTTTGACTCCAGTACTCAATTTTTAACAAAGAACAAATATAGAGATAATCCATTTTGACACTCAATTAGGCAAATCTTGTTCTGGGTTAATTTGGACACAGCCAAGCATATTGGTCCTGGTTTATTTTTTTAAAGCTCTCCAAGGCTGGGGAGGATAACATTTCATCAGTGAACCTGGGTGATCCAGCAAACCTGGAATGGATCTGGTCCAGGATTCAAAACATTTCCTAGAAAATAGCAAATTACTCTGAAGAAATCCTATCCAGGTTTGCTGGATCACCCAGGTTCACCGATGAAAGTGTATCTTCTCCAGCCTTGGGAAGCTTTATTAAATCAAGCCCAATGCATTTTTTAGGGAGTACTGTGAAGTCGGACCATATACTCTTGCCATGATAGGGTCACTTTAAAGCCTAGAGTGCACTAATGGAATTGCAAGGGTAGAATATGTGACTTTAGGAGCAGAGGGTAATAAATATGGGTAAAATCTTTCTGTTATATTTATAAAATCCCATCTACCCTGCTGTGAAATTGTACATTAAGCTACAGTCACTGGCTAATAAAGAGTGTTGTCAGCTCAGAAAGCAAAGGTTGTTGATGGGTTCTTTAAATCAAGCCTTTATGTATGCTATTAAATGAAACGTATTTAAAGTGGCTCATTAATTTGGATTGATTTTTTTATTTGCATTTTATGCACTGTCCCTATTACAATTCAGATAAATAGATTGTAAAAAATAAAGTAAAACAATTAATCTCACCATATGGCTAATACAGCTAAGAGTCACACATAGTATATGTAACAAATGTCATAGTGATATATTAACAGCACTATATCCAAATTAAAATGAACCTGATTTGTATGGACTGAGCAAGTAGCAGATTTTTTCTAGATTGCAATGATTTTATTAGCCTTTCTGCATTTCCTTATCTCCCTAATTCACATCAACAGTCCATGAAAACTCAGAAAAGACAAAATTTGCTAGGGCTTATGTTGAGTTTCTGCTGTCAACACATGAGCATGCTTCGGCCTGGTAAATGGCTGCTTGGGAACTGAACCCACCACATAATTCCTCTGTAAACTGAAAATATCTCAATTTCCCCCTCCAGTAAACTGTAGGTTGAGCAAAGGCAGACCAATTTGAAGATCTGTTCTGCAGGTTCTCCGTGTGTCTCCGGGTACTCCCGTTCCTCCCACATCCCAAAAACATGCAGTGAGGTTAATTGGCTGCCCTCAAAAAATAGACCTTAGACTACATTAATGAAATATGACTACTCTAATGGTAGGGCCATTAGATTGTGAGCTCCTTCGACAGTTAGTGACATGACTATGGACTTTGTAGAGCGCTGTGTAATATGATGGCGCTATATAAATACTGTGTAATAATTATAATAATAACAATAATCTGTTTGGCAGCCATGGCTACCTCTGTAATTATCGTGAAGAGTGAGCATAGCCACCCAGTAAATAGACGTTTGTGATTTGCATGATTACCAAGTAAAATACAGGGAAAAAAGAAGCAAATTTAAGGATTGGTGGGCTGCAACACATCACATTTTTGTGTTAGGGTCTGGATATAAGTTAAAGTGGACCTAAAGGGAAAAAACAAAAAGTCAATAAGAAGAGGTAGAGGCTATTGGCAAAGGACATATACCAAAAAAGAAAGTTTTGCCCCCTGGCAAATTTTCACTGCACATGAACCATGCAGCATAAACCTCAGCTCCTGTTGTGGCACCACTACATATAGAGTCAACGGCCGGGGACAATGTTACATCATCAGTTGCTGTCTAATGGTTAGATTGGACATGGTTTGCCATAGACAACAGGTAAGTCTGTGCCATAACTGATAAGTATACATAAGCTCACCTACAACAATGAGTTCAGTTCCTTTTTTTTTTTTGTCTGTAGTTTAAGATGGTCACAACTTCTTCCACTGCAAGATTGGGACACAGCTAAGGATAGCAGATGATACTATACATTCATTTTCATTTTCCTAAAGATGGTAGCTGAACTCTTCAGTTCAATTTATAAAATAATTTATGCCAATGCTGTACCAGTTAGGTGGATCTAAACTAAAAAAAAGGTAGAGCTAAATGAGAGGTAGAGGTAGAGGTAGAGCTAAATGACAAAAAAATTCCTGTCTCTGGGTGGCATTTTGTTTTAGCTTAACACTATAGAGTGCATGGGCCATGTGGTATAGAGCTTGACATTGCCCTCCAAGGACACAGCGATGACAGGATCCTGGACCAAGACGGGTTCCCACAGGTAAGTCTTTACCATATTTGGCCACTTTGCTGTGCATACAGCATTATTAAGGCATACATGATTAAGGCAAAAGCTCACCACCCAACGAGTACAGTTCTGCTTTAAAAGGTTTTTCCATTTTCCCTTAAGCCACCTATGTTACAGTTAAGCAAAGCTAATCTGATCGGAATCCCTGGTCCAAAGAAAAAGCACCAATCAAGCATCATCAAATGCTGTAAAATAGACAAAAGTGAAGTATAATTCCTATTAGCACAATCATGCACTTTACACATGTATTTTCACATTTAACAGAATATTTTTGAATCTAATATAATACCCTGCTTTTCCAGTACATTTCTATTTTAGACATTCAAAATAAGCTAGCTGACTACAGTAGTGGGAACAAAACACCTACATTGCAACTGTTTTACTGCATTTGGCACAAAGATTGGTAATGGCTGACAATAGGGTTTCTTTTTTTTCAGGGATTTTTGAGTTCTAGCTGCTAATGTTTGTCATGTTAGAATCATAGTAGCTGTGCCTCTTGTGTGACTCCCAGCCCCATACAGTGTAATGTACGCTTACTGATTACTGCTTACAAAAAAATGTTGCTATTATGATCTTCAACTACAATGTTTGTTAATTTCACATTTCCCATAGAGATTGTAGTGAGGCCGAGTGTGGCCTCATGCAGAAATGAAATACATAAATCTATGTACACATTTCCAGTCTCTTTTTTTATAACATGGTTTTAATCACTGCAAAGCTTGAGCAGAAGTACCGGTACAATTAGTCATTTCCCTTTAATGACTCTGCTTATACATTCATTTCAAAGCTCTGACACCTCTTTTCCTTTAAATGACTCTGTTGGGTGTAACAGATCATGCAGTGGGAATTGACAGCATTGTGTAGGTGTACAGAGATCTCTGTTTCTCTTTCCTCTTTAATATTCTGCCAATTTTCTCATTGACAACACTGAACCTGTGGTGAATTCCTAATCAGCGTTAAATTGTTGCAGTTAAGCAAAATCTAACTTCACACTCCAATAAAACTGTTTGCTGGGAATACAATTACACATAAAAGTTTGTTGTTGTTTTATTTTTTAATAAAGGCTCCGAATAGAACCATATTATCCCCTGGCTATCTTCTCGATTTCCTCTCTGCTATCGGCAGTATTGTAAACAGAATTTACATATGCGAGAATAATGATTTGCCAGCATGGGCCACTTATTTTCTGCAAATTATGCATCAGATAAACATTATATTTTATCATCTGGAACAGCAAAAATCAGCTCAGACTGAAGTGTCAAATATTTTGCTCTACTGTTAAAATATACTTGAGATGCAACATCTGTGTCTATTACAAGAAAGGAACATGCTTGGCTATTTATAAAACTGTATCGGGTGCCTTTTCAAGAAAGAAATGATTGGAGATCAACAGCTTTCTACCTCTTGAAATGATTCAACAATATATTTGTATGCACAATCACTAAAAATGCATTACATAAGTATCAAACTCAGAGCAAGGTCATCACATTTCCTGTTTTCATGTTTGGTTATAATGAATGAATTAGATTGTGAAGGACATGTGTTCTTTAGGCAGTAGAAAATATGCTTTTGTTAGCACATTGCCATTACAAATTATGTGTTATTTTCAGTAGTGGCTATATTTGGTACAATGTAGAGGCAAGTGTCTGGAGCTGTACCCTTTAGTGTTTTTGTACCTGGTCAAATATACCATTAAATGGGGACAAAAAACCTTTAGGGCAGTGAAAGTGCTAAACTAGATGAGTAGCAAATGGTGGCAAGAAAAAGCATGATTTGGAGTAAGATGGAGGAAATAATATATTATAGGTCATATTGGGCTGAGTTCATATCCCTCTGAATGTCTTTTGTATGCATTGCCAATGTTCATTGTGTTTTTAATATATTTTCATGGATTCTGCATTTTTTATGTGATTTTTTTAGCCAATAAAATTTGCGATTGTTAGGGTGGGGCCTGACAAGCTAAAAAGAGCTGAAACATGTTACATGCATTTTCAAAGGCATTAAAGAAAACTTAGAGATGGGTTGTCATTAAAAATCAAAGGGGCAGGGCTGATAACTTATGTAGTACCATTTACATTTCATATGAAGATCAAGCAGTTCAGTGATTATTGGAACAATTAGAATGTAAGAATGTTGACACATATAGTAGTACAATGTGCCAGCACAGTTAGTAACTTTGCCAAGGTTAGGGATTTAGACAGTGAAAACAATATTAAGTTACTGTTCAGAAAACAAGCTTACTACATAAGGAGGGAGGTATGGAGAAAGTTTTAAACTTGGCCAAAGTTCAGGATTAACAAAGAAGAGAGGGTTGTGCTGATTCTAATCATTTATTAAAACAGCGGACAGTTGTGAAAGCATTAGAGAAACTGTCCCTGGATGGGGAGTGAGGATTGTTCAAATGAACATAAAAATATTTAACACAATAACATATTAATAATATAATAATAACATCCTATATTTAAAAAGCACAACATTTGCATATAAACAGCATAAATGCCACAGAGATTTTTTAATTTAGTTTTTAATTAATTTAATTGTAGAAAGCATGCAGGCATGTTCTTAGAAGATGACTCTAACATAACATGTTGTCCATTTGTATCTACACTGGACACAATACAATGAAAATTCAATAAATAGATTGCTTGGGGATTGTTTTGACTATTTGTACCATAGTTAATCTCTGCTACAATTAGGTGTCCAATACCTGTTACCGTGGGCCTGATTTATTAAAGCTCTACAAGTCTAGAGAGAATACACTTTTGTCAGTGAAGCTGGGTGATCCAGAAAACCTGGAATGGATCTGGTGTAGGTTTGAAATAATTTGCTAGCAGATAGCAAATAACTTTAAAGAAGGCCATTCCAGGTTTGCTGTATCACCCAGCTTTGCTAATGAAAGTGTATCCTGTCCAGCCTTGGAGAGCTTTATTAAATAAGGTCCTGTATTCTAAGAGGTTAGACAGACTTGCCTACAACAATAGTTTGCTATTTGTGAACTGTTATGATAAGGAAATTGGTGTCCTGTCTGTCTCATCCTCAGAACAGTGCTTTAAGATTGTGTAGTACATCTTTTATTTAGGTTCCTTAATAATCAACTTCCAATTTGATATTTGCATAGAGAATTGAAGTCAAGGAGGATGCCAAGGATGCTGTAATATAATAATGGATTATTTAATATAATAATGGTTACGTAAACTGGGAAAAAATCACTGGCAAATTGGGCACTTCTCCCAGTAACAGACATTTTTTGTGACAAGAAAAATTACAAAATGGAAGTATAAATGTGGTACTAATTTCAACTGACCAAAATTCTCAACATGGATATTGGCCACCTTTTTATATTGTTGACCATCTTTGAGATCCTTAACTTAGATTGATTTACAAACTATTTACCAAATGGATTCTTATCATATACAGGTAGTCCCAGGGTTAAGGTCATCTGACATACGGACTAGATATGAACCGGGCTTTTCTGCTTGCTCGTGTGCAGAACAGATGCTTGAAGGGGAGAAGGGGGGCAATTTGCATGACAAGCAGAAGAAATCTTTTGCTAAACTCAGCTGAGTCTGTGGGTGATCTTAGGAATTGAGCTGATCTATAGCCTCTTGTAACTCTTTAATGTCCAAGACAAGCTGTTTCTTTTTTGCATATCAAAGCAGTTTGCTACAGAAGTTAATGAATGTCTGGGCTCCATAAAGTTTTTTTTTTTGCTTTGTGATTAGCTCCCAGTGAGGATGCTATACAGCAACTGACACCATGCTGCCTAATAATATGTTGAGACAAACATCCTAATAGCATTTATTAAAATATAGTACCTGTTCCGACTTACATACAAATTCAACTTCAAGAACAAACCCACAGTTCCTATCTCATATGTAACCCGAGGACAACCTGTAGTCTGGATATGTGGTGCCTGTGTCTCTTCAGGTGTTGGTCCAATTTGCGATAGTTAAAAGATAATGGTTTTTATTTATTATCTCATCCTTCCATACTGAATAAGGGAGGGATTTAGCAATCTAGTATTTTCTTTTATCTCAGTACACATATATTCACTTCAAACATAACATAATGTGCATTGTAATCTCTTTATACAGGACTGAATCTTTGTAGCACGTATGTAGGGTACATGAAAAGAATGCTGCTTCAATAAATCAATCCTGTAGGTATAATCCTTGAAGAATTGGAATAAAGAACATTTCAATACAGCAAGTAAAACACCACTTGGCATGTATGTATAAGGCAGTAAATTTTACATTTCCCATACATTTACTTGTGGGTAATCATTCCTTTATTATAAACACATGTACCAGATTTAGTTGCAGTGAATATTTGGTGAATTTCACAATAACTGCTTTAAAAATATGCCCTTCAATATGTTATGTGTAAGGAATCTGTAAATATCCGAATTAGTTTCAGCTATTTTGTAAAAGATGTACACTGTGAAGATATAAGAACTGCATACAATACATAAAGTATATACTTGAGTTCCACTTCTACTATCACTGGCAATGATAAAAAATAATGTTGTACAGCTGATCTGTGAACTTGCTTCTCTGTAATAAACAGGTATAATCAGATTTACAAAAAAATATATAATATATTTAACATTCACATGTAAAAAAAACTTCAGACTTACTGATCATACTTTACAAAATATTATTTTGTATTTGTATTTATTTTCAAGTAATCATGGTAAATGTATTTCCTAAGCAAACAGCTGCTGAAATATCTAATTAAGAAATTAGGCTCACACAACCAAGTTGATAACAGTTCCTAGCAGTTCTATTCTTCATAGATTTTGCTGGAAGCTAAACAGTAAATCTTCACTGCTCTGAAAAAGTCCACTTGTCTTAAAAAGGAAAAGAGATAAAGCGTTGTGAAGGAGAATATGCCGTCATGCAAAATAAACCCACAACTAGTTACTGAGAATAATAAAGCATGAAGGAGAAATCAGGATAGTTTAAGACAGACTGGCACAAAGACTATTGATGTCAAAAAGCTAAACCTCCCAGGAATAGGCTGCAGCATCCACAACTAATACTGAGCAATATTAAGAGCACAGCATTTATTATTTCTTTTAAATCTGTAAATTTTAGGATCTCTTTAGTATATTTATGGACTGTATGCATCTGCTAATGTCGTGACATATTATGCTTTAACCACATAGGTTTGCTTTCAGTCATACAATGACCCACATGTAAGGCTGGATTCCAAAACGTTCATTGTGTAAAGCTGGACTCTAGACAGATATTTAACATAAATAAATGCTGTTTAATAATTATCTATTGTTTGGAGAAAAAAATAACAAAGCTCCTAAATGGTCTAGACCTAAAATACCAATAGATATGGACTTCAAGAAATGTGCTATAAAATAAAAATGTGCACAGTTTATTTATTTTACATATGGAGTGGTGTCCTGAACTCTGGAAGGGATTTCAATGTTTTTTTTTCTCAATATCACCTGGAAAAAAGGATAAGGGGTCTTGGAAGAAATGGATGGGCTGAACACTCTATCCTTTTCCCAGGTGAATGTGGTTAGGAAGCACCTGGTTAAAAGTAATAAAAAGGAGTAGCTCTTTGAGGCTGGGTTGGAGCTTGAGGACAAGTGGCACAGAGCCAAGGAGTTCTTCCAAATATTTTACTCCATTGGACTAGTAACTCTAAAGAAAGTGTCAGAGACTAAATTTAGATCACTAAATGTGATTTTTTTTTTTATTTAAATAATTAAACCTATAAATAAAGTAATATTCACTAAATTGTGATGATACTGATCCTGCGTAAGCAAAAACCCCAAACTTTTTTTGTTTATGTGCTGGAGATTTTCGAAAAGTAGGCAAAATGCCCTACAATCCTAGCTGGAATATCCCTACACAAGCAGCATTTGATGCTAATCTTTTACACCTAGTACAATTTGTCTCATGTGTTTTAGTTGACCAGTAAACTTATCAAATGGCTATGTGTATAATTAGTTTCTACATATGAAATCCCTAGGAGCTTCTGCCAAAAAAAAGATCATCAGTGTGCCACAGGTACTCCACCTGACTATGTCAGGTAGAACATATGCGCCCATTTTGACTCATCCATTGGTAGAATATTAACAATGGGAACCCCAAGGTTTTAAATAGAATGTAGTATGAATAAATGTTGTTTTTAGAACTACAATTGTCTTAATAATACAGAAATACACTACATACTGCCCATCACCTGTATTTGGTCACCGGTGGTATTTGCTGTGGGTAACAAATTAAACCACTAGATCCGTGTTGTTTAGCCAACCAATGTGTGTGCGCAGCATTGTACACATTGATGTTTTGGCCGTACGCAAACTTAGCATGATCCTGCCTAATGCTCTTTGTGCTTTATGTCTTCATTGTTGTGATATTACCTTCTTATTGTGCAGCATTATTTAGGGAAAAGATGCTAATCTAGAAGCTAATCTTACAAAGATAATTGGATATTGTATCTGGACCAACCATAAAAAACCTATAGGGAACATATGTTGCTGTATGTGGGGAGCATTATACACAGACCTCACATTTTACTGCAATGTCTGCTTTGGGAAATTAAATGCATATTGAAAAGATTATTCACATTAAGCAGACCATGTTCACAAATCTGAAAAACAAACTTCAGAATGGCTATGAGCTACCTTAAAAGAAACTGTCTCTGCTGTTTCTTAAATTCACTTTATTCTTTGTTTAGCTTAAGGGTTTATTACTTTTCATTCTATTCTCTGTAACCTTATTGTGTCTGTGAGATTTAGACCCTGTTCTCTAATTTTATAAACTCAGTAATTTTCTTTGCACACTCTGTTCCAGTTGCTGAACAAAGAGGCGTATGTCAGAAGGATTTTCCCAACAAATCACTAAAGAGTCTGCACAAAAAAAGGAAACACATATTTTTCTAAACACTGAGTTACAACACTGAGCACAAATAGAAGGCCATCTCAGCTTCATTATGGCTCGTTTTCGCTAAATGGGTTGTTATGCATGAAACTGCCTTTTGTAGCAAAGGCAAAATGCATGAACATGAGAAATTATATTGTTTTCAATGAAATCTGTGCACAGCTAGCATCAGGTATAAGCCATGCCTAAACAGGCCATGCAACCTTCACAAATTCATGACCATATATGAAAAAAAAACTCAATGGTGTAAATTGACTGCTAGTACAGTCATTTTAGGCTTTTTTTCTGTTCTTACATTTTACACATTCTGGGTTTATACACCTATATCTTAACTGGGAAACACCGTTTCCTAGTCATCTAATTGTCGATTTTAGTACTAACACACAGTGTACACACTCAGCCTGATTTAATTAGGGAATACACTTTGATTAGTGGAGCTGGGTGATCCAGGAACCCTGGAATAGATTTTCTAAAAAGTAATTTGCTGTTTGCTAGCAAATGTATTGAATCCTGCACCAGATCCATTCCAGGTTTTCTGGATCTTCCAGCTTCACTGATGAAAGTGTATCCTCTCTAGCCTTGGAGAATTTTAATAATTCAGGATCACTCGGCCTGATTTAATAAAGCTCTCGCAGGCTGAGAAAAATAACCTTTCATCTGTGGAGCTAGGTGATCCAGCAAACCTGGAATGGATTTCTACATAGGTATTTGCTGTTTGCTGGCAAATGGATTGAATCCTGTACCTGATCCATTACAGGATTGCTGGATCACCCAGCTTCACTGATGAAAGTGTATCCTCTCCAGCATTGGAGAACTTTAATAAATCAGGGCCACCGTCTTTTTCAGCCTCTTACCTTAGCTAATCAACTAGGGTAAGAGGAGCATGACATAAATCAGTGTAGGGAGAAATATAAATCGATGCAAAATGTAACACTTGTTAAGCCAATGCATAATAATATAGCATAGGTCATACATAAATAAGCTTATTATGAAAACTGCAATGGAAGCTAACTGCCTCTTGAATATGCTAATTCTATTACAATTTACACATTCTTAACAAAAAGCATTTTTTTTTTAAATAATAAAACCTTCAGCATTTTAGTTACCATTATACATTAATATAGTTTGTAGTAAGGTTGCTGTATACCATATCGTAGGAATTTATTCATGCGGACTTAAAAGTTACCAAAGGTTCCACTTTAACCAATAACTCTGTAGACAACTTTAGCTTATTGTAAACATAAGTGGCAAATTTTCAACATGCTATTTCGGGTTTGATAAGTATTTCAACGTTCTGTAAATATTTAACAAGTTATAAACTTAATTCTTACTTATCTAAGGTTTTGGTTGCCATATTAAAGCATTCAAGTTCAGTTTAGCTGAGCAGCCTGTATTTGTTTCTGTACTTCTTTATGTTTTCCTCTTTCCAATCACTTTCCTGTCTTGCTCTATCAAGTGATAGAGGTTGAGTTGTACTTTAAAAAAAATGCTAGATTTAACTAAAATGCATTAGGCTCATAATGTAATAGCCATTACAAATCATTTTAAATGTTTATTTTTTAATAGAGATGGCCACTGCCTAAGCTATAAAGAAAGACTAGAACAAATTAAATGTCCCACATTGTAGCAGCCAGGAGGGTTTAGCAATATATTCTTTTATTACCCACTGAAATCAGAAGCCGGAACCCAGATGTGGGATGTTTGCTGTTAGTGTAATAGAAATTCACTCAGAGTCATTACACTCTGAAGATTTGATCTTGTGGAGTTTGCTGACACAGGGTTAACCAAGCATGTCACTTATATGAAGTAACTGATCACAGAAGATGTCTCTAGTCAGTAGTACACTGAGCACACCTGTGTGTTAAAGATTTCAGAAGTCATTTTTTTATTGAAGTTATGCTCCGTATATTCTGTTTTTTTTTCCAAAACGTTTAACTGATTTACTGCAACAAACTGATGTTGTAGAGCAATAGTTGAACAGTGCAGCAGAAAGAAAAGCACAGCACGGTAAATTGGGTTACATGTCATTATGTGTTCCCAGGCTTACTGTAAACTAAATCACTTGGTTGATAAAGAAGCAACTGATTCTCAAGGGGAGATAATGAGTGTACATGAGCCAGTTGTCCTAGGTTGTAAAGTAAGATGGCACATTTATGTATTAAAAAACCTTAATAATAAACTTCAATTATTTGCTGCCTTTCGATCTGCTATATACCATTGTGGGTGCGTGTTTTGTTAAATCTGTTCAATGTTTTTTTAAAAAAAAATACTTAAATTACTCAAATACCTCGAACAAGGATGACACTACATGTTTTAGGAATTTAGAGTGTTGTCATGTCAATGAGGAAATTCATTATATACATTAACAATTATTAGACCATCATCAAACTATTAACCCCCATATTAGTGTCAGTGTATGCAATAAAGACCCCCACATTGGAGTCACTGAGCACAATAATACGCTTCATCATTGATGTCAATGACCTCAATAACATACCCCAGCATTGATAACACTGAAAACAATATTATTCCCATTCATTAGTTTTAGTGGCCCCAAAAGTAACCCCCATATTGGAATAATAGTATTAATCTGCCCCCCACTGGTGTGTCATTGAACCAACAATAACCCCTCATTGGTATTAACTCACTATCACTTACCTGATCAAATGTTCCCATACCACACCTTACCCCCATCAAGGCCAGAAGTATGTATCTGGCTGACAATTCCTTTTTCAGGTGCTAGAATACAGAGAATGTTTCATCCCTGGGTCCTGCTAGCAATGTGTAATGTCCCAGCTGGTACACAACAGGCTACCTAGCCTAGTGTATGGGGGCTACACACTGAAAGTCAGCCGGCCGGATGTGGCCAATGATCCAGGGGGTTTAAAAGCATATCAGATTCTGGCATGTCCTTTTGGATCTGTCAAATACTATACTGTATAGAGGTGATGTAAGTAAGTGGCCAGGGTAATCACCAATATAAGATAAGAAAATCTGTCTTTTCTAGTGATTGTCGCATAGTACAGTTCCAAATTGATTTTAACCAAAATCAAAGCTATTCTGATCTTAGATTGGTACTTGTAATTTGAGCAAATCGAGTTCTGATCCAATATTACTATATTTGTCTTTGGCTGCATTGGCTGAGCCTTATTATACCTGTCATTGGATGATGACAGCTGGCATTGTCTAGTGGCCATATTGGCTGAGCCCTACTATACCTTTATTTCTAGGGTCTGTCAATGCAACAAATGTAATTAATTTGGTGGTATTATTTACAGCAATTATTAAGTGACTTTATGAAGAATAATGGTACAGCAAATTTTGTTTGTCATATTTTTACCATTATAATGTGGTTAAAATTACATGCAATTATGCAAAAGCCTTTACCAGGCAAATAAGTGAAGAACTAAGTTGACATCATTGGCCTGGCAGTCCCTGTTTTTAAATCCCTAAAATAGTGAATCTGAATTCCAAGCAGATTAAAAGAAAGCTGCATTAATATGTGTTTATTACGAAATAGGTAAATGTGTTTTTTTTTTAAATCCAAGGAGTTTATTATCAGAATACAAATTGGTAAAAGCCTCTTGTACAGCTAGGTGAGGGAGAAGCAGTAAAATTGTCAATTGTTTGTGTTACAGTCTAAACAGACACTAATACTAATAAATAATAATAAATAGTAGTATACAATAATAAATAGTACTAATACTATAATAAAAATGCTTTTATATTAGATTTATCACAGACTGCAAATAATTATTTTAAATGTTGAACAGTTTTGAAGATATTTACAGAAATTACAGTGGGAACATTTTCCTAAATATTTATAATAAAAGGGTAATTTTATGGTTGTAAGTATTCTTTTGTATTCTTTTTTTCCCATTGATTCATAAAGAATTAGATTACATTAGAAAATAGACTTCTTTTTCTAAGGCTTAGACCAAACAATCTATTAAAGCATTATTTAAGTAGCTGACTATGCATACAATCCTGCACCTCTTTCAGTAAGTGTTTCTTCACATGGCTGAATTCGAATTGAGACAGCCTGTTACTATTTAATTAGCACTAAGGGGTATGTTAAGGTGCATGTTGCCTGGAGAGTTTGATTTGAATCACTGAAGCTTGAGAACTGCCTAGACCTTTACAGTAATTATTTGTAATACCACATTTATCACTTGCATGTGATCAGTATATTCTCCGCACAACACGTGAAGAGTAGACAGAGCTCATTATAGGGCTGCTTTTTAAGTCTGATCTGTTGGACCGGGTCTTTTGCAAGGTGTGGCGTCAACTGCTAACTAAACCCCTGGGATTTACAACAAGTGGATATTTCATGTTCTTTAAAACAGGTAACTGTAAAAATGCAGACACTTCCTTAGTGCAGTCAGTTTTTTTTTTATCAGGAATTTCATTTTAACCATTGTTAGCAAGGATGTATTCAGAATAAAGGATACAATACTTCTCAAAACCTGCCACATTAAAATGAGTACTTTTTGCTAGCGGATGTCATGCGTTAGGGACAAGAGGTACTGCACCTTACAATGCTATACAGTGCTGTGACACCAAGGCTGTCTGCAGACAACAGATTAAACTGCCTGCCATGATAAACCCTGCACCTTGCCGCTTGTGATTGATTGGATGAAATAAATCCATCAGCTTCTTGAAAAGGCAGCCAAGGTTTTAAAATGAATCCTTGACAGATCCAAGTGGAGAAGCCAAAATTTAAAACAACTCAACTTGGCTCAGATAATTTAAAAAAAAAGGCACAGCCACAGTACCAATCACATTTCCATTTGTGTTAGATATAAAAAGTGCTGTTATGTCAGTCCATAGGTGGAAACTTCCAAAGTCACAAAATAATCACTGGTATCATACTGCTACACGGAGAATATTCTGCTGTGCTATTACAGAAACCAGCTATCTGGAAATGTTTATCAGCTGCTGATTTTCACCTTCCCTGCCTATCAGCTATAACAGAAAATAGGGCTTATGGCTTATGTTCATTACATAGTGGTACAAGATTTGTCAGAATATAAGACTACAGTAAACTGTAAAGAGAAAATTTTTAACATGCCTTACAGCATGTGCTTTTTTTGCTTTTCTGTGCGTTGACCTCATGAATTCACATCAATGTGTGTTTTACTGGGTTTCCCTGTCTGTGATAAAAATAATACGTATATACTCAAATACAAAGCTCTCTAAACATAAACCAAGGTA
>NC_092858.1:122644677-122709364 GCF_032062135.1 Pyxicephalus adspersus
TTTTTTTTTTAAATATTCATTCAAAAGGAAAAAAAATAAAAAACACATAGGCTCAGTCTGTGTATCCTTTGTGCATTATTGTGGGCCACCAGTAGATGGTGCTGAGTTCTCATGCAAAGTGTGTAACAAACATATCTCATGGCTCTGATGGAAGAAAAACATTGTTAATGTTTGTGAGTACACAGCACTAAAAATTCTTTTTATAATGGCATTTTAGGACCAAAACATCTTAGTTCTTACTTAAGAATATATAATAATTTTCTGTGAATGTTATGATATATGGCATTAAAATGCAGGTTTATATTACTATATAACAATTAAGATCTAACAGTAGAATTGATTTTTGCAATAAGGCATCATAGGCCCATGGAGTGCTAAGTTTACCATCATTTTTATACATCTGTTTCCTGTTTTAATGGTCCAGCTAGGCAGCTATACTGTCAAAACCATTTACCATCAATTATCTTGCCAGAAGAGACAGCTCAAAAATAACCACCAGAGCCAGAAAATATATACTTACATTGGTATAATATTAGTTGGAGAGTGAATACACAAACACTAATGGCACTAATGTTGACACAGTGGGGTTGAATATCTAATGGAGCTGAGGATGTTCAGTCAGAAAGTAAATCTGAGTAAATAAAGTCACCTGTGTTCACATTGAATATCCAATCATGTGTTAAAAGAAATTCATTCAAGCTTTGGCAAAAATAACAAAATTAGGTTTGACTGTTATACTCACCATCTTATTAGCTTTGTGCTTGCTTCCTGTGCCATTCAAGCACTTCACAAGAGCTCAAGACCATCAATGCTATGCCCCAATGTTGGCTCACAACAGAAGAGCAATGCTATGTCCTAATTTGAGAGTGTTCTCTGCAACATTTAGGGATGCCCACCATGGGAGAAAGAAGATCATAAAGACAATTTGGAACTTTACCAGATCAGACTGAATAAAATTGGATAAAATGGCAAATTGGTTGGAAAATGCAAGGCCAGAGTACACCCGATTAGTTATTCAACATATTCAAGCTAAATATAAAATAAAGTCAATAAAAAGGGAACTGCACCCTATATAGCACTTTCTGAGTAGGTGAGTGTAATCCTAATGTTACAGCTACCTTCATGGTGCCAAAATGTTGACATTCCTCCCCAGTCCATGTAGATCACCAGTTCCTTGGGGTTGACTGCTTCAAATCAAATAATGCAAAACACCAAGACTAGAAGAATGTGGACCAGAGATGAACACATGGGGAAGTTAAGATTTTATTGCAATGTTACAGTAAAAGATCCCAGAAAGTAGGTGTTAATTACAAACTATACTCACCATCCCATAATGCTTTGTGAAGTTCTTCGTAAATTGTTCTGGATCTCATTAAAGAGCTCATAAATTATCTTATTCACTTCAGTAATGTGATAGAAAATAATACAATTGCCTTTATCTGGCAAGTAAAAATACCTTGTCCTTTATCATATGCCCCTAAGAAGCTGACACCATGACCCCCGTTCATCAAATAACGGAGAGGTTACCCTAACATCATTAAATGTAAGCAAATATCGCAAAAAAACGCCTCCTGTTTCTCTGCTTAATGGGAAATTAATGTTTTCTCTACTAACAACGATAGAGTTAACTTTTGGTTTTATTAATATGTCATTATACCTTGTAATGACAGTAGTTCTGGGATTTATTTGAAAAAGAACGCCTGATTTATGATTCATATATTATATCTCCACATTTGTCTGAAGAAGACTAATGAGATTATGTGACTGTAACGGAGTGACATTTTTATTATTTTTGTATTATTCTTTTCTAAATTGTATGTCTTAATTGCTGAGTTGAGAATTAAATATGATAGATCAAGTCCTGATGGATCCTCTATAGAATTAAATATTATGAAATGATTTTACATGGCTCTTTGATGTAATTACAGATGGATCACTCCTACAGAAGCTTATAACAACAATGTAATAATAATAGGGTAGAATTTACAGAACATTCTCAGTTACAAAGTGTTTTCTAAATGTTTTTGTGGTGTGCTTCCACTTGTCTGACACAGCCGGAATCCCAGGCACAAATATTTTGGTAAATTTTGATGTGTTAACAATACTTTGCTGTATCACTAATGTTCAATGCTTTTTTTTATGCCGACTGAAGAGCTCCCACTGTACTGCGTTGCTAAAGAGCTGTAGCTCTCTTAGGTTTGTTCAGTAGAACTTTTGGGTTCCTCCAAAGTTTGCTAGGGATTCTTGAACTGTGGTTAAGTAACCCTCCTTTTAAATATGCTTGTTTAGTTCCAGGGCCAATGCTACTTTGCAGAGCCAACTGCAAGACATCAATCATAGTTTTAGCTGCCTGTAAGGGTGGCAATTTGATCACCATTGTAAAGGGTGGCATTGGTCCCACTGACCACCTTTATAAGGGGCATTGTTACCCTTGATTCCCAATGATCCCCTGGTATCTTTTTGTTTTCTGTGTCCACTGCACAATGTATGTGCCAAGGATGGGGCTGGCTGTATTCTCAACGTGTCTAGCAGATGCTGGAGCCAATGCAATTTCTGCATACATGCACAATTATGAAAAAATAATGTGGGTACCTGCATAGGAGTTTGCTTTCTATTTTAAAAAAAAAAGTCAAAACTCATTATAAATGAAATCAGATTGTTAGGTGTTAATATGTGATTTTAATGATTGACTAGTTAAAGTGTTGGAATTATGCTTCTAGTAGGTAATCCCAAGGGCTGGAGTGAATAGACGATCCCTTACTGAATGTCTTACCCTATTTCAATATCAGCTTCCTAGAAAAGTTATTTGTAAGTGTAAAATGTTTCCTGGGGATGTACAGCGGGAAGCCACATGACACTATAGAGATAAATCTGTGAGTAGTGATATTAACCTCCTGGCTACTTGACTTCACACAATTACAGATATTTAGCTAGGTAAAACACTCACACATACTTATCTCAACTTTGACTCAAAAAAAAAAAAAATCATTGCAGACAGCTATATACAAAAAAAGATGACAAACAGTAATTGTTTATACACCGTTTGGCACAAAGTACTAATGTATTCTGCCTGTAAAAACTCAGCTTGTCAATGTATAAATTATAGATTCAGCTAGGCTGGTGGAAAAAGGCTCATTTGCACAAACAGTATGTACCTGTGTTAATGTGTGGCTTACTAAAGCAAATTTTGTGTCAAGAAACAGTTCGAGTGCTTGACATTGTGCTTCTGCATGTAGAATGGTTGTAAATGTAAGTATGTGCATTTCTGATCTGATTGTTGTGTTAGAAGCCATGCCAGCTATTAAATGGCCACCACCTGGCTAAATTATAGGTTCTGAAAAATGTCTAGTAGACAGTGTTTAGGGTCTGCATTAGCTGCATTATTCACCATCAACCCAAAGCTATTTCCTGCAGTAGCTCTTTTTCAATACAAGATGCCTTCAGTCAAGCTTAAAGCAGAACTAAACTGAAAATAAAATTACACTTACTTTTAATCCCTCAATTAATTTCCCTCAATCCGGTCCCTCGTCATCCTAGAATTCTTCTTTTTCCCAGCGCTGAGGAAGCGCCTGATGTGGCCATCTTCACTCTTCTCTTCCATCTTCTTCTTGTCTTCTTGGCACATCACCCAATCACACACTGCGCAGGTGTGAGATCAGGTGATGTAGCCCGCTGTAAAGGGGAAAAAAAGACAGCCAAACTCACTGCGCATGCGTGAGAGGGGCATATCTTTTCAATTAGTGGGAAAAAATCTTGGGAATGAGCAGAAGGAGCACTCAGAGCCTCCCCGGATGCGTGATGTAGGTATCCCGGGAGGCTCTGCACTCCGTGGCAAAAAGACCTAAAGGGGAGGGGCTTCACCCTTTTTTTACAAACAAAAGGGTGTTGCAGTTAAAAAAATAAATACCATTTTATCTTTACATATAAGAGATGTCTACCCTTTAAATTATAGTGAAAATGTTGAGTTTAGGTCAGCTTTAACCATTTTCTGTAAATGAAGGGCATCATGGCTCTGCCAGAAACTCAGTTTAAACAAAGCAAACCCACCTAGATGCAGGAAAAATTATTAAAGCAAGTTAGTATTAATGCATTGCTTTCTGAGCAATATTGTTCTTGTGTGCATATAAAAAGCTAAAATGCACATTTGTTTGCATGTGCATTTTAATTTAACTAACTTTATTGCTTTTATAAGTGGCTGACAAGCCCTCTTTTTCTATAGCATTGTGTAGAGACTGATTTTCTTTTGTGACAAGGCTGTTTACCTGTAGACGCATTACAGAAAATGAACTTTGTCATTGTAGGACAAGTGTGTTAGTAGCAAGACCACCATGTGATAATGAAAGTTAGAAAAGAACATGAATACAATGTAGACAATACATTTAAGGACTAGGATGTAATACTTAACTTTTAGGTTCTTGGGTTTAGAAATTTGTTAAATAAATCCATTGGCAGAATAAACATTTGTCATTGTCCTGATTGTGGTGCCACTTCCCATTCTATTTACATACCATCCTAGAGGTAAAAATAGCACTCAGAATTGCTCCATGGATGTGGAATGGCCAAGAGATATAGCTTCACTTTTTATCTTGAGTTCCATTAAATGAAATTCATGAACCTTCTAAGATGCTGATAAGTTTATTTTAACCTTTTCAACCCAGATGAACTGTTCATTTCCAGGTCTCAGGAAACCCTTGCTAAAACCAATTCTCTGAGTTTCAGTAGGATAAATGCCCATTACATTAGTGGTAAGCTAAAAGAATGTTCCGCTTATAATGGTAGTCTGAATAAAATGATAAAATGATCTCTGGTGTTGTGCTGCTAGTTTTGGGGGTGGCATTGGCTCAAGGACTATACGGGTATCAGCAAATGGGAGGTCAGTCCTCCATTACTCAATGAACCCCTAGAAACCTTTGGAGAAACCCTGGTTGAAAATGACTGCACTAGAAAAAAATGAACATTGTACCTGTGTTTTAGAATCACTAAATTTACATAGGACACACATCAATGTACACACATAACTTATTTTGGTCATCAGACTTATTATGTTGGTGTGTGTATTGTCTTTGTACCAAGGTAAGACTTTCAGGACCTCAGAACAGATCAAATGAGTTGCCTTGGATGTCTAAAATCCCAAACAAAAGGAGCTACAGAAGACAAGTGGGGAAAAGATTAATTTAAACCCATAGAGAACTATAAATTTGTTACCTTAGAAACAAGTGCAAATATTTTTTTTCACATAAGTAAAGGTAGTGCCTCACCGCAATATGTCTTTTGCTAAACAACATTATTTACTATTTCTATGACTTATGAAGGGTCCAATTCAAATTTTATGGTATATGTGTTTGTGGGTATAAATATATTTAATAGTCTTGTTTTACAAAGCTAACTTTATATTTTGCTGGCTGACAGAAAAGGAATGTAAATTCTATTCTGCTGTAAGCTTTATTCTGAAAATGAAATGTATATTAAAGGTTTAAGGAGAATAAATGCATTTCAGGGATCTGCACTAGCATTTTTTTTTTTTTGGTTTATGTTCCTAATAATTTTCTTTGTGTTGTTATATTAGTATTGTATTTTTTATGGTTGTGTGATATATTTACAAATCTTAATCTGCACATTGTTCCTAAAATTCTGTGGGAAATTTGAATTTAAAGTTGATTGAACTTAGTTGATTGGATATGAGCATCTGCCATATTACCAAGACTATGAGCACTCCTCCTCCCATCACCATTCCCCTTTCCCACACCAAACACTACTCATGACACATCTCTTGGGAAATGGCTGTGATAGTCACTTATTGTCACCATATTGCAAAACTTTAACAACTCAGATGTCTGCACGCTTCTTAATAAAATAACCTTATTAACAATACCCATAAGTAACAAAACCTTAAAGTAAAGTCCCACCCATTTCACCCTAGTACAACAAAACACATCTTATAACATTACAACACAGGATTAGGACCTCCCTACCATGTTGCAATCTCTTAGAGGCACTGCTCGCCACACCACACTATTTGGGGTGGCACCCATCATGAATTATGTTCCCAGCCACAAACTGTTACTGGCACGAGTACGAGAACACTGCTCGCAGTCTCTTTTCTTGACCACCACTTTAGGTTGCCCAACTAACCATTACCTTTCTGGCAGATCCCACACCTAGGATGGTTATCCCCCACACGCCCCTCTTAAAAAATGCCCTCTGAGGTCTTCTTTTGCTTAACTCTCAAGACTTTTCCCCTTACTGTCCCACAAAAAACAAGGGGCGAGTGGGCAGGAAGCTTTTCCCTTAGACTTTCTGCTCACCCCACTTATTCCCTCTTCACTCTTACCCCTCCTCATAACCATTCTCTCCCATATTTGAACTTTAGCCCTAGCCCACCTACCATTTCTACTTGACACAGACTTGATGGCCAGTCCATCTTATCCTTATTTCTCTGTTTTACTGGGACAGGGGTCATTAGATTTAGAGCACTAAAAAATATCTTGAGTGATACAATAATTCTTACAGCTTGGTAAAATCATGAGGTATGTTCTATTTGTGATGAAATTGGCTACCAACTAATGTCAGAAATTAGTCACTGAATTTGTCCTTCTGAAAAGGAAATGCATATTTTTGTTTTACATGCTGTGAAATGTCATCCTTGAAACTACTTCAGCATTTCATCAAAAGAACATTAATTCAGGCTGACCTTAATATGTTGTTTTCTTTAGCAGATTTGCTTATGTTTCAGAATTACATATCATTTCTCATTTGATAAGTGTCAGTTTGCTTTTTTACGGTGAGTACAAAACCACAGCAAGAAGGATTATATTTTTCTCATAATTAGCATAAAAAAGCTCAAGAATAATTTCTACAGAGAATTGTCTTTTTGTTACACTTGGGAAGAAATGGCACTGGAAAGGTTTAAAATAAACACTGAAAAATGTTTATCCCGTCAGCAAAAAGTCGGATTTACATGTTTTCAGTGACTGGAGAAGAAAGGCTTTAAAGGCTGTCACATTTACACAATTAGGGACTTCATGAATGGAAATGGATTAGATTTTCGCTCTTCACATAAGCCACTTCACTTCCACTCTATTTATGACAGGATCCTTCGTGCTGCACAAGGGAAGTTCAGTACAATTATATGTCAAGGTTTGGACAAATATTAGGGGGTAAAAATGTTATATATATATCATAAAGCAAAAACTTTCAAGTCAAGACCCTAAGAAGTTATATATTCCAGCAAACTACAAAAACATCAAGAAAGGTTTACCATTCACACAACATGAGAGATACCATCATATACGTGAAAAATAAATGAAAAGAGCTTTATATAGTTCAACCAACCTGAGTATCCTGTTATGCCTGGCATCGTACTGTGCTGTCACTTCTGTAGCAGCATGATCTCTTCAACCCAGAAACTTACTGAAGAGTCCATTGAGCTTTCTTTCAGATATGAGTAACCCGCAGATGCAGATGTCAGATGACATTGCAGCTAGGTAATTGATTGGCACTGGCAAAGACTGAGGACTATGTAGAAAACAAATGCCTTCCCACCCCTTACAAGCGGGCATAACGACCTATACCCTCATTCCATTGGTATAATAATATATACCTACCATTACCATTTGGGTCTGCTTGACTACAGGTACTGCAAATAACAAGAATGTGACAACACTGCTGTAAAAAATTGAAGACTAGATGTGTGTATTCTTGCTCCTTGTTCTTTCCACCACCAACAGTAACATAGTTAGAAACTACATGTCTGTATCTAAAATTATATCAACAAAGACTTTCTTTATAGCACGGCTCATGAACAGCCACAGGGTAGAGAAGCTACTTGAGTAGACAGTATCAAACATCTTTCATCAAATTTTCCCTCTGCTGTCTTTACGTGGGTTGTATTGTCACCATGGTACAGTAGATGTGAGGTAGTGACAAGACACAAACAATATTTGCTCTACTTAATACAACTGTAAATCAGATTCCATGAAGATAATAAAAAGGGGCATTGGAGAGTTCAACCTCCAGTGCACATCCTGAGCTGTGATGCCACCAATAGTGACAAAACTACAGTCAGTTTCTTTTATGGCGCTATTAACACTACAGTCTATAGAAATTGTTACCTAGATTTGATTGAGATTACCAGCATAGCATAAATGCTGGTGGCAGAACAATAATTGTAAAAGGTAAGGCAAATGGATCAGGGTAAGAACAGCTCAATATAAAATAGTTCATTCCCAGTCTGAAATCTGCTTTGCGTGGAGCTCCAAGGACTGATATCAAGTAACTTCCAGATTTGTATTAAAATATATTTGTTTATATTAACAAATCATTTAAGGAGGAGACACCAGCGGGAACAGTCCCTCTAAGACTGGCTGCTGGCGCCTCACCCTTTACCCCATCTGTACCACCAGTGATTAAAAGTAAGTGTCAACTATATCCCTCAACCCTGCATATTTTATTGTAGGAGATCCTATCTCATACATAAGCACTAAGCGGCTCATATGGTTACCCAGAATTTTCTTTTTATACAGCCTATATTCTGATAAGCAAACTACTATCATCTTGGACCATATGTAAGTAACCATCTCTCTTTAAATATGACTACCATTCGATCTTCACCTTATATTACCAATATTTTCTCTCCCTATGATTGATTGGACTTCTTATTATCTTAATCTTCTTATTATTCTTATTATCTTCAGCCACATTATGCACAAAAATATTGCCTCCTAGCCACCTTGAAGTATTTCCTTATTTATATGTAAGTAACCATTACCCACCAATATTTACTTCTGTACGTGATGTGCTTCATACTATAATTTGAATTTGAACAGTACTTCCCTGCTACTTTGCAGCATCCCTCTATTTTTATGTAAGTAATCAGTATATATTAACTCTTATTATTTATAATGTACTTTACAAACATAATAATAATTACCTATTCCTATTTGGCCACACTGCATAACTAGCAGTACCACTCCACTAACTCACAACATCTCTCTACTCGTAAGTAATTACCAATGAACAACCTTTGCCTATAAAGCTTTGGTATGTCAAATATGTGTTTCATAATTACGATATGGATGATTTATCTCCATTTTAGCTATACCCAGCATACTAGCAACATTTTCCAGTTACCTCATAGTATCTCCTTATTCACGTATTTTTATTAATTAACCTTCCCATTACACATAATGTACTTTATACTTTATACTGTATTATAATAATATACTATCTATCTCAATATAGTTACACTCTGTTCAACAGTGGCATTCCCTCAGTATGCTCAAGAATAAACTTAGGGAAGGCAAGTTTAAATTCCTTCCAAAATATATATAACTATCTCCTCAAGAGTAGGTATATTATAACCAAGTTTTCTAATATTTCTTCTGCAGAACACCTAAATGTTTTGTGACATTAATCACCTTAATTTGACCTACCCATACATCCATTCTGGGTTTACACTAATACAGTAATTGTAAATATACTCCCTATTTTCAAGCTTGGGCTACCCCTAAATACACATCCTAACATTGAACTATTATTCTTTAACTATTATCAACAATGTTTTCCTTTTGGGGTACTTTGGCGTGAATGTTCCGCAGATGCTTTTATCTACCCCTTACCATAGTGATTAAACAAGTGTAAGTAACTGTCTAATTTTAATGAACTAAAACTTGTTTGATTGAATTCAGATATGGACATAAGCTAATTCTGTTCTTCTATATTTGTGTTTCTGTTTCACTTTGTTGCTCTCTCTGATACTTTTCCACTGCTCAACTAGACTGCAATCTCAATTCTCCCCTATGGAAGCCTAAGGGCGAAACGCGTCGGGCATTGAGTTTTACAATTATACTGCACTTGAACTGTATCATTGTACAATTGTAATCACTGTTAGCTATCCTTTATTCTATATTGAAATTGTATATTCTGTTTGCTATAGATTAGTTGGTCTATGTTAGGAATAGGACCATACTACACAACATTAAAAACAAATAATTGGTTTAAAACTGCCTACAAAAGCCTGTCTAACCTCTTATCTTTTCGTAATCACTACTTGAACCAGGCTAGGCAACACAAATATTTTTGTATAATTTAAATAGGAACCCCTCTTGTGATTGATCCCCTCGCCTACATTTTTATATTAACATAAATTGAATCATGTATTAACAATTACAGAAATGCATTAATTTAAATAAATTTAATCATGTATGAGTAAATAAAGAGATACATTAATCTATGTCATTTATTATTGCCTGGAGTTCAACTTTAACCCTAAAAAGTACACACCTCTTAACCTTAACATTAATATTTTCATTTTAGCTAACAACTTTAATCTAATTTGAAACCTAACTCCTCTGAATTTTTTAGCCCCTGAAAACCTGCAGCTGCAAAAAGCGTTCACCAATTCACAAACTGATTTGCAAAGTTTTTGGGTGATTGTGTTTTACTTTGTAAGGAAATTGTAACACATTATAAACAAGAGCAGAAAAGTAGAGATCAAGTATGGATACATTTTTTAATGATACCAATAAATACATCCAACTAATAATAGTACCTTATATCTATAAATCTCTATACTAGGCTGCCATAGATCTGGCTAAGCACATTCCAGTTTCATTTCCTACTCTGGTTTTTACTGCAGAATACAATCCGCATTTCCTAGTAAATAATGCTAGTGTTTTGTTCTCAAACAACCCATAAAACAAGAAGCCCTAGTTAGAATATTTGAAAAGTATTACACTACAAGCCAGATTGCAATGTTGAGTGGTAGGTGGGAAATATTTTCAGAAGTTCCCTTTTTCCCTTGTGTAAATCCAGTTGGAACAATCATTTCAAACATGCAAATCAAAATTGTCATTTTGCTGAAGTCTGTCAAAAACAAGGGTTGTAAAACATCACATCTGTCATAGTTATTTCACAGCCAGAGGAATGTACTTATAACATGCCTTACTTTAAAGGCGGCTTGTTTCAGCTGTGTGAATTAAAAGTTTTTTAAAATGATCTTTAGTGCTTTAATGTTTCAGCTGTGGCATTTAAGTTCAGCAGCCATAATGTTTTTTGTCCACTTTGCACATTGCTGGTACAAGATTGCAAGGTACTCTGTAAAGCAGCTACATTCTTGGTGGAATACTATAAAAATCCACAAAGCTATCCTGGGCACTGGCAGCACACTAATGTCTTTAAAACAGGACAATTTTGGGGAGATGCTAATTAACCTAAGTGCATGTTTTTGGAATGAAGGAGGAAACCGGAGTACTCGGAGAAAACCCACACAAACACGGGGAGAACATGCAAACTCTATGCAGATAATGTCCTGTCCAAAAATTTGCATTGTAGCTGTTTAGCCATGTGTGATGCCTAACTCTGGGTCCTTGTAAATCTCTAAACTTTATCCTAACTTTGCAACTCAATTGTGTGAAACAACTATAGAGACAGATGAGATTGTAGAGTTTGCTGCACTGAACTGTTGTCAGCATTTCAAGTCATTTGAGATCATTACGTTTGATAAACTTGCATTTGAAGGAATACCACACAACAAAATGCATTCTGTTATGTAGTATCCATTTACCTGTTAGTCTATTATATATGCCGACCGGGGTGAGACAGATCTTTACCTGGAGTATGCTGAAAGTGTGACATATGAACATAACTGGCCAATATATCATAAAAAAATGAATAAATTAAATAATATTAGAAAAGGAATGTTGGTTTATACTTGGGTCATACCAGTAGATTGTGGTGTGTTCCCATGTACACTGTATAACAAACTCTTGCTGTTGAAGACAAGAACAAATAGTTTGTTACACACCTTATGTGTGCCATCTACTGCTGGCCATTGATAATACAAAGTACAAAAGATAATTTATGAGCAAGTGACTTATCATACCCAACTAAAAAGTACAAAATACTTTAACATGGTAAAAGGGAAAAAGGATATACAGACCAAGGCCATGTAATTTATTTTTCCCTTTAAAATGTTTAGAAATAATACACCATGGATGTATTTACTCAGTGTAATGCAGTATATGAATTTATTATTTTTTTTTCATATTCATTTTATATGCTTTTTTTCTATACATGTATAGAAGATTCAATATTCAGCTATGACACTAATGAGTTTTTACTTTGCATTTATTGCAAAGGATGACAATATATTTACAGAGATCTACTACCCTGACTATAGTTTAATTTCCCTGTTTTGCTTGTCAGGCAATTGTGAGCTATTTACAACATTTATGGAGTTACTTTTCCTTTGTTGATAGCTGTGCGAATTCCTCTTTTTATACTTTTTTTATTGCACAGGTTTTAGTCATAACTGTGTGTGATTTACAATAACTACTGTGCATTTTTAATGAATTCCTGAACAGATTTAATAAGGTAGTTATATAGCCTTGGGGACTGTTAGACCCATCCTTTCAATTTACATTTCCGTGTTTTATTAAAGGTTTTATAATTATGAAAAAAATCCTACTACTTTATTATATTTTGCAGTAGACAGTGTTTAGTTTTTACTTAATTCAGTAAATAGTTGGCAGCAGAGCAAAGACTAATTATATTTGGAGACACTGAATACTGTTTTTGGTGCTCCTTCATGTTATCATTTCACATTCATCTTTGTAGCCATATGGGAACTGATTCTCCATCTCCACACCTCGCTCCCACAGTATCACAGCTCAAACATCCTGGGATATGATCTTAAGCCTTTACAGTGACTAACTTGCACACATCTGAGCTTTGATACACACTTTCTATGATATAACACAGTTTCACACCCTTGCTCTTTCTCTGGTACAACTCTGTTAGTGGCCCCAGGAGACCAACACGTTAGTAAGTAACATATGCCAGAAATCTGTTAACAAGCTTTCTCAAGCTTAGGCTATAGAAAATGTAAGTTGTGCAACTACTATACTGCCTAGAATCTCCCCTCTAAATACATGAAGCATGTGTCGTTCTGTGCTAGAGTTGTCCACCCATCTTATGAGACGTAATTATGTAATGTACTCTAATATATTGTTAATGTATTGTAAAATGTATTCTAAATGTAATGCATGACTAAGTAAATAGCTCCTAATGTACGCTGCAATAGCGAACACAAATTAGGAGACTTTTTCATTTTAAAACCGGAACTGTATGGAAAATGTCCAATGACATAATCTACACCAAATCATCATATTTATTCAGTTAATGAAATGTGCTTTTGTCTATGTATATAGTATTTGACCGCTATAACTGCATATTCCATCTTAGCAGTCTCAACACTAAACTCGTAGGACACATTTTCCAGTCTTCTGATCTTTCAATATTGGCAATATATCTGCATTCTAGCTCTCTCCTATTTATTAGATGTACTGAGGCTCTTGCTAAGTCATGGCAGCCCAAACATCTCTCAATTGATAATATTAAACCTATGTTCAATAGGATCATGGTCAACAGCAAGCTCGCCAGTTCTCCAACAATCCAAGAATAACCTCTCGGATTTTAATAGGACACAGGAGCCGTAGATGCCTAACTCTTCTGCTTAAGTAGATTTTCTTCTCATTTGAATTTTAGGTGGATTATTACCCCACTGATCCCTCCCTCCTGTGTTCCCTTTTTCCCTACATAAATTAATGCTTTTTCAATTTTAGTTGTGTTTAGATGTTACCTATTTATTCAGTGTTCTGAAATGTATGTTGTTTCTTTAAGCAATGTAAGTTTTGCTTGTTGTTTCATTTTACTTTGTGCATCTTCACATTAAAACCAATACAAATTTTGAAATTCAGATATATTAAGGGAAAAAAAAGCTCAAAAGGCAAACTCCCTCTATGCAATCTAAACCTAATAAAGGTAAATGTCCTCTATTTTCTTCTAAAATGATGTACTCCAATATCAATGGCCAATCACTAGATGCAAATAGTATGGAGTAATTAAAATGTGGAGTAAAGAAATGGGTTTAATTAAACCTGTGTTGGCTCTAGCCCCACTGGACAAATAGCTTACCCAGAATGTTGTTTCGGAAGAAGTACCAATCATAGTCAGGGTAAGCATTAGTGGGTGGGAGTGGCTGTTCTTTTTAAAATTAGCAGCCACACAGTCTCTTATGACCAGGACTGAACACCAGTATAATATAACATAAACCATGTTGTTTGGTCAAATAACTTATTTTTACTGTATTTCATGTGATAGTTAATTAGGTTACTATACATAAAAACTTGCAAGGTTGCTCAAACAAACCATGTATGAAAATAAAAGTTCAACTCTTTGGTTTGCCCGCAAATTTACAACAAAACACATTTTAACAATATTATTACAATGTATTTATAAATGATGCTGAGAAACAGTGTATGCTATGTATGCATCAGTGAATCTCAAACACCAACAGAAGTTCAGCTGTCAAACTGACAGTCAGGTACTTTTTTTGAAATTTTGGATAGAAGGGAGGTTTAAATTGATGTCTGTCAAGGGCATTCTAAGCCAGGGTTCCACTAAACCCTAGGGTTCCTCCAATGGTTACTAGGAGTTCCTTGAGATGTTCCTAACTAAATACTGATCTGAGTACCTCTCTTCAACCCTTTTGTTAAAAACGGTTGGTTAGTTGGTTGGAAGAGTTTCAAAGAGGCTCTGAGATGGAAAAAATTCAGCAGTATTTCTATGCACAAATCCTAAAAAAGAAGCCCTGTCCAATGAGTACTTTTATGATAATGATGATTTTGCTTGTTTGCAAATCTCAAGACAATGCCTACATTAATCCATGCTAAATTTCTGTTTATTTTTTTACCATGATCTTTAATGCTCAAATTTGCATTTTGATCCTATTTCTCATTTCTAAAATCCTAATTAACTTTTAATAAGATATCTTTTAAAATGGTAGTTTCTGTTCAATTGAATGAGGCTGATTATTATATTATTGCCTGTAGCTGCTTGGTGGGTTTTTAGAAACATGATCTTTGTTCAATATTTGTTTTTTGTTTTTAAAAAGTACCCTAACTATAGGCAACCATGCAGGCAACCGCATGCTCAACCCTTTGACATTTATGCCTAAAGAATTTTATAAATAGAAAATTAAATTGAGATGTAAAGTTTCCTTGGATGTCTTAGATGCCATGATTCCCCTAAGTGCTACATAAAGCTGGGCTTAGATTAAAAAAGAAGCTTGAGTCTTCCTATGCCCTCATCCCCAACATACACAGAAAGTCCACCTCCAATCCTTGTATGTGACAGCTTGGTTTATTAGGAAGCATCATAAGGGTTATGTAGAATGGGAATATATTACTTAGGAACTCCAGCTAAAGAAAATGTTATTTTTACTTTGTATTTTGAAACAATCTATTATCCAGGCATCTAGTATTTTTTTTTTTTTTAAATAAGGAGATATCTTGATCTCTGCAAATGTTTTTTTCTGTGAATTCTCAACCCATCTGGCTAATTCCTTTATGCTGCCTGAACTAACCTGCTCACCATGTAACTTCCCCTCCCTCATTAAGTTGGTGTATCTTAGCACAAATTTAGCACAAACGGATATTTAAAATGTTAGCATTCGAAAGCCTGCAAATTGAAAAATAACCTTTATCTTTGACTAAGACTTTGCTAAATGGCACACAATGAAAAAATAAACACAAAAATAAAAACTGTATAGGATGACATACAGCTTCAACATATGGGAAGGGTAACTTAGACTTCATTATAACCTTTATTAGTGAAGACATAGGTGTATTGTGTTATCATGTTTAGAACACAATAGTGAAGTGTATATAAACCTTACACAAACCTCTTGTTTGCTTCATTTTGGTCTGTAATAAATATACTGTTGAATGTTTTGTTTTGTTTGTTTATGATATAGTTGTCCGTGGTTTATGGTTATTAGTTAGCATTGTTGTCAATACTCAGTGAACCTATTGTGGGCTTTTGTGAATTTTTTCACATTTGGCAGTCCCAAACTTATAATATTTCCCTAGGGAGTAAATGTTTTTCAGGTCACAAAACAGAGATCAGTGTTGATGCTGGACAACATAAATGAGGGTATGACATATACACCACAATAAGGATATAGTGTTGCATTTGGTCTAGTATTAGGATCATGTTAGCTATTTATCTACAGCCTCCAAAATATAGATCATCTGAAATTCCTAATTTATCTTTGGCTAAGAGATGTAATTTTATATGGTAGTATGCCATAGCAAAGTTTTTGTAAGGCTTTGACTTTCCAATTTTCATCTATAATGCAATTTCTCTTTTGGGATCTATTCCATTTTAAAGTTATAACGATGGCACAGTAATTACTTTCATAGCAGCGTGATAAGGATGCCTAAATTGTATATGCATAAATTCTCGTCTAAGTACTTGCCAAGTTTCTGAACTGTCTGGATAAAACAGAAAGACAGCCTTGGCCCCTACCCCACCGGGCCTTATAGCACTATTTGAGGCGACTATATGAATTCCCAAGCATTAAAATGCAGTATAACTGATTGTTAATCACAAGCAAAAAAAAAACAATTCTCAAAATCTTTAGTGTATATACTGATCAGAAAATAGGAGAGATTTATCCTTATTTTCTATGCTGCATCAAAGGAACACAACCAGAGAACACGACCAGAAAAAAAAATATTCCTCTATTCTACTTAAGAAACCTAAACAGCAGATTCATCAGGTACCATTTTAATGAAAGGAGCAGATTATAAACTACTGAAAATTCCTTACCACTTTACATGAGATTGGTTGAGTGCTTTAGTTTACATATTCTTCAGTTGCTCTGACCTATTAAATGCTTAAACTCATTTGCTCTACATTTCTGTATGTTTGTTATCTTTTCTTGTCTTTTTTTCAATTGCAAAAATTGCTTTTATTTGCAGATAAAATTGCCCAGTATGCTAAACAAATTATTTGCTGTCATTAGAAAGGTTGAAAGGTTTAGACACCAAATGTGTTTTTAATTTGTAATGATCTGCCGAAAAGTATTAAGCTGAAATTGTGTTGGATCATCTAAACGTTCAAGCTTTAGTCAGCAAAATGCCTTTTTATTGCCATATTAAATAATGCAATAAAATGGCTCTAAACATACCGAGTCAGTATACATTAAGAATTAAACATTCACTGGTGCTAATTCCAATACATTCAATTGGCTTTAGTCCCCAGATGTACTTATCAGTTTTTACTATATCATAACAGTTTTTCGAACTTAGTAAAATATTATCTTTAGAATTTTACTATATTTTACTAAAGACATTTTTTCCAGTAGGGTGGGGATGCGATTTAATGGTGTATGCCCATTTAGTTGAATGTAAGCCTTCTTTGTCAATTTTTCTCTATAATCAACATCTAAAGTTGGTAGTGAGCCTAATATAGCAGTTCTGACACTATAACTAGAAACCAATCATTGAAGAATGATGGATGGTGATGCACCTCATTGATCAGTAATGTGTATGGTTCCTAGTGATCTGAATGACTTCACAGGCTGCATACTAATTAATACCAGTTCAGTTAATTATTACATTTCTCTAATGCAAAATTCTCAAACGGGTTCTAGGAAAGAATACATAGCTTTGGGGAGCATTGTAGGTTTTACAGATAGTACATATTTTACATGTTTGCTTTTACTTTGTTCACTGTGCATACCCTAGACTATTTGTATGCCCCTTTTATGCACATATATCTATTACAACAGTTCCTATGTGAAAGCTTTACAGTACTCATTATGCACTGGCATACCTGATTCTAGCCCAACTTAAGAATCCGTAGGTATGGTTGGAAATCCTAAGGAAGGAAATGCTTGTGGATACACCTTAATGGAAGGATCATCTCAAAGAAGAAATTTTTGGAATATACTTATTTACATTACAGGACCATGTGCAAAAAAAAAGTTGGTGTATGGGTTTAGATACATTTTTAAATAGAATCCCCGTCTATATTGGTAAAAGAATTCTTCTGGATAGATGACAATCAACAAAGAAAAGGAGTTAATGGAGCTAATGGCCTTCTTCTAGTACTGAAGTTCCAATTGTCCAAATATTAACACATTGTTTGGAGCTGGACAAATACATTTAGTTAATGAAGATATGAAGATGAATGTAACATGCTGAATGCAAAAAATAAATATGAATGCATAGTTTTCTGTAAATGGAAAAGGATGAATGGTCTACCCAAAAATCTGCTGTAATCAAAGCATAAGGACCATGGAAAGTACTGCAACATCTCTTAGTAGTGCAAGGAATCTCATAAACTGTACTAGCAGGAGCAGAAGAAAGGCTAATCAATTACGTGTTTTTGTACCTATTTTTTGTCTATTGCTTTATGACACTAAAAAATCCAAACATACAGGCAAAGTTTTAATTTTTTATATTATTTAGCAACACTATGTCTGATGCCTTTGCAAGTTTATAAAACTAAAAGTTTTTTTTTACCCCTTAAATTGTAATATATTTTATGATAATCATACCACAGCTTTTCCCAAGAGCAATGACATCCTATGAAACTTTCTACACTTTTGGCAAGATTGGGTTGGAGAAAGGGCTTTGTATTTGTGACCCCAAAATATGATGGCATCAAAGCATCAAACCCAGAAACATTGGCACCTCTTCTCCTATTGTCCTTTTAAGCTAATTTAGAATGCCTCTTCTTCCACACCTTCCAGAGGAAGTATACACATAGCTGATGTAACTTTCTACACAAATAAATAGTAACTCCACACTTATTACTGATAACTCCAAGCAAACTACTACATTTTTTAATAAACATTCCCATCATCTTGATTCGTGATTTGAAATTTATTGTTATAAAGCTGTGGATCTGCAGCAGCAAAATAAAACTGGATATTTTCCCCTTCCCAATAATAAAACTAATGATCAGGTGTTGCTCCCCCATGTGACCAGAGCACCCTCCACTACTATGGGCACATTTTGGGTATATTAAGTAATATAAATGCTGGAAATAATTCTATTACTGCTTAAGGCCTATGATTTTGGAGATAAAAACATTTTCATTATATACCTAATTCTTATTATAGCCTTTTATTCATTCTTCACTAATACTGCATGTGTTCTACTTTTCCACATGCTGCCTAATACAACTGCTGTGTTTTATATTGACTTATCAGTGTGCGGTCTCATCTCACAAAATAAACAGTATACGCACATGTTGCAAAACTGTGGTGATCCATTTGCAGCACAGTTCGGTGCAAGGTGTATATGCATCATGTCTTCATCTCCATGCTTGTGGGCAACCAACATGGTGCTGTTGGGAACTGTAAAAACTAATGAGGACACCTTCTGGTTCAAATAAATATTGATAATGTTATGAATACTTGCATAAATGTAAATTAAATCAACACTAACTTAGAAATATTCAGTCGTTTAATTTAAATATATAATCAGCTACCTGCTGATTTTACTACAGTATATTTACACTGATTGAGATTCAATTTAAGTCTTTGATGATGTGAATATCATGTCTGTAGTTTACATTAGCATCTGCCTGACATTTAAAAAAAAAAAATTACAGGATAATAACAGGAGTTGCTGTTCAAATACAACAGGGTTTACAAACACTGTTCAAATGTATTAGAGTTACTAAAATAGATTGTTACTTTTGTATGCACTCTTTCATTGTTTCATTCATCTTCAGTTCAAAGGGAATGAAAAAAAGTGATATCAGTTGAGGGATTATGACAAGTAAAACAAAATATTTTTTTAGTTTCTCCCTTTTAACCATTAATTCCATCTGTTTTTCTTTCTCTTTCCTACTGATATTATTTTAACTTTTGTATTAGTTTTTTTTTTTATATATATATATATATATATATATATATATATATATATATCGATTAATTAATATATCTTGAAGAATGGCAAAATTGTTGAATTAACAGGCCCATAGTAGTTGTAGTATGAGGGATGAAATGGTTAAAGGCAAAGATAAACTAGATAAGCCATGTCTGAAACTGACTATAAAACTGAAATTACAATTAGTTGTTCTTTCAAACATTATTTCTCCTACTTGGCAGCAACACAGAATTGTACTGTATGAGCATGCATATTTATATATACAGCAGTGCCACTCTTATTTCTAGGAAACAAAAGGAAAGGTGATTTTATAATAAATTCTAACCTAACCCCGGTCTTTTTCTGCCAAGGATTTTTGCTATAGTGTAAATTACCTGCAGATATCCTGACTAATATTATTCTTTATCAAAATGCTGGCATTAGATCACTATCATCTTCTGTTTTTTAAACAACAAATGGATGTTTTGTTTCAATGCTAAGGCTAGATTTTAGACACATAGAAAAAAAGACATTATGCATTATTGCAGTTCTGGGTGCAAACTGAGTGTACTACATGCCAATATTTTAACGGTAAGTAATGTCATGTACTTGGTCATGCTGCGTGACACAGTTGTTTAAATCTTTAAATCAGTAATGAGTGAACAGAAATATAAACTCTTCAGCAGATAAAACAGATACCTTATATGTACTGTATATCATTTAAATACTTAGTAGGTATTTGCATGAAGTTTAACTCTGAATGCCTTGCATGAATATTGTGCCTTTAATCTCAAAAACAATTAAAGTGCATAAGTATTTATTTATTTTGAGTCAGTTGATTGATATATAATATTGATTTGTAATCAATTGCTAAAGCCTCACAATGCAGAATAAAACAATTAAGATCATTCTTTGAAATGATAATGCATGTGAATTGGTGCATATATAATCATTGTGAACCGACCTTTGAAACAAATTTATGTCAGAAATAGAAATTGGTATTGCAATTTTTTTGTTGGTGTCACTCTTACGGTCATTGAGCAATAAAAGCACACGACTTTGCAAGAAATCAGATGTAAATCTGATATATGTCTACCAGTTATCTATTGCATGAATACGTACAAAGTTTAAACCTCAAGGCTATTTTTTTCTCTTGCGAATAGGCTTAAAGCATCAGCTACAAGTTTGTGTTAGTTATCATTTGGGCACCTGCCTCCTTCAGAAAGTCCCAGGCAATTCCCTGAAAAATATTAAAGGTGAACAGCCAGCTGCTCTTAGTAAACTGCTTAAGGCATGAAGTCAAAATAGAAAACTTATGAGAAAAAGGAGGGCAGGCCATTAAACTACATGATGTAGCTATAAACTGCTCTCTCTGTGACTCCCCGTGTCACCAATGGCTTTAGCCTATCATTGTTTTTTTTTAATGTTTTTTTATTTCCATTACAAAAATTTGATGTTAAAAAATTGCCATGAAAAGACAACTACACCGAAGTCATTTTACAAATGGGTACAGTAGCTTGATCATTTGCTGGATTATCACAGTTTCAAAAAAATCCAATTAGATCTGCAACGGAACGCTCCATACAACGGGAGAGCAAGCACATACCCAATAAGTAGTCTGCTGCAGGAAAGGGAATATTCCTAACAACCAGGAGATAGGAAATAAAAGCTGATGGTCATAGATAGTTTTGAAATAAAAGAAATCACTATTTTTGAGTTGTGGGAGATTATTCAATTCAGGGCAGACTGGAAAGGGTCTTTGAAGGCAATATTAAAAATCAAGCTGCGATGGCATTAGCTAAGGATCCCTTTCTTAATTATTTTAGTTGATACATCTGTCTAACTGGTTATACTTGCAGTTACAGTCAAATAGGATCCCCAGGGTGGTGTAGTGTAGCTGAAGGCTATTTTTTGGTTGGAGGCAATATTAATTTTAGTAGCTTACAGACCATTAGAAAACCTATATCTGGTTGATGCTGAACATAAAATGTGTTTTTTAATCATGTTTTATCAAGTATGTTGGTTTTAGCTGTGGCTATAAAAAAATCCAGTGTGGTCTCCCTCTTTTTAAGGGCAATGGGCGTTTTTATGACTAACACCTCCAAAATATTTTGATGGGGAGGTACTTCTTCTGAAAAATTTGCCTCTCCACCATGTAGGCTAGCTTTATTCCAATTGTGTATATTCTGTAGGGAATCAATAGAGAGCCTCTCCTATTACTAATTAACCAATTAACTAGTTTTGGGGTGATTTTTGGATATACGCATTTGAAATATACCTTAAAATTACTTTATTCCTTCATTTTTACCGTAGTAGCCAAGACAGGAGGTGATGTTTAGTCATTAAAGTCTCCTAAGGAACTCACTAAAGAATGGCACTTTTGCATCCTAAATGGCTGCTATGCCTGTTCACCCAAAAAGTTTGAACATGGAGATAGAGCTTCCGGGTGGTAACAATGCTTGGGAGAATATTCCTTTCAGTCACATCCACATAGCGTTGCCAGCTGAGCACAGAAGTGAGCTTTAATTTCCCAACAGGTAATTTCTTTAGACCACCTTTTGATAAGAATGTTTAGCTTACTTGTACTAAGCATTGAATTTACAAACTTTCAAACTGGTAATTTTGATTTTTTTTGTCTACACAAACAATTTAACCTTTTTTTATTCTTTACTTTTTGCAATGCTCTACCAAATAAAAAAACTCCTATTCTTGTGTATTTGCTTTTAATTTTATTTTTTCCCACCCCTTTTGTAGAAATCCTTTATTCTAAATGTACTGTAATGATTCCATTAACCCCTCTTGCTGTAGCATGGAATAAGACAAAAGAGTCATGCTATGAAAAATGAGTTTGTGAGTGAGGTTGACAGAAGTTAATGAGCATTTCTGAAAATTATTATCTCAACACTGATATGCAGTTTTCCTTTTTCCTTTCTGTCTTTTTTAAAGGATGCAAGATGATAGAAATAGGATAACATTTTTATTAATCTTGAGTAAAGTCCACTATTAATGTGATATATTAAAGGATCATTACAATATTTTGGATGTTACATTTTTTATTCGAAAAAATCATTCAGTTCTTTAAAACCCAGATTTTAGCATCATTATCATTAAGCTGGTGAAGCTCAGTTTATATTTTGTGTGAGACTTATTTCATTCCCTAGTCATTATAAAAAAAAATCCCTTCAACATTTATTTTCATGTATACTATGTTCTTATGTGTATGTAACAGCAATTTTTTTTTGTTCTTGTGTTTTTTGTAGTATAGTTTTAATTTATTCTATTTCTCTCCCAGATGCAAGGTCCTTTTGGTCAACTATTCTAGAATATGATGCTGTAGGATTAAAAGTTACCTCACCCCTTGCTCCAGGAGCCACCAGTGGCCTCCTCCATTTGTGTGTGGTGGTCACCGTTCCAGTTTGTGGGTGTGGCCTCCATATCGACCCATATAGTACAAATGCCAGGCAATAAGGCTTAAAAATAGACGGTAGAGGATTGTTCTACAGTAGAGGACTTGAGCACCGGCTACTTTGGGAGGGGGAAGGCATGTTTTACCCTTTTTGTATCATTCTTTTTACAAAACAATTAACCCTCGTAGTGGTGAAGAGAACTCAGTTCAGTGTTCCAACATATTTTTTCCTGAAGTTCAGATTTAAATGATTAATTATCAATCATATAATAACTTGAAGTCTTGCAATTACTGTCATTGCATAGGAACTTCATGTTATCTAGTTAGCAACCATTTGCCGATTTTCTCCCATTTGTGCTCCTATATTTCCACCCTGTCACACTGATTATAAAAGTGGAGGGTAATGGTAGGAATCGCAATAAACATTAGCTACTTCATAGTTGGCAAGAAAAGAGTAACCACTTTGAAAAAAAAAATCACAACTGAACTTCATTGTAGCCTATTTCTTTTTCCCACTTCCAAAGACCATGATCACTTTTTTAGGGGCAGTAACCACTTTCTACTTTAGTGATCAAGACTTCAGTAAAGGTCTATAGCAGCTGATCATGACTAGAAAAGTGGCAGTTACTTTCTCCATTCAAATGAACACAGTTTCTGGCCACCAAAGACCACCTTAAATCAATCAGTCAATCAATCCATCACTGATCTCTTTTTAAATAGGCCTCTAAATGTCATTAAGTAAAGGGTTTAGTTATACTTTAAACACAATCTGCCAGCCTAAACTAGTTGTTCCATAAATACCTGTTAAAATATTTTATAGAAAGGTGATGTATATTATATGATGTTAGTTTATATGATTATAGTGTGTTTTATTGATTTTGTTTTATTTTATATTTGTTTTCCATTTTAATTGGTTTAGTTTTTTTGGTGTTATGGTGCTGATGCTCCCTCTTTATATTATGATGAATCCTAGCTGTGATAGAAGTGCATCAGAATTTATTTCACAGAAAACCTATCATACAATTTGATTCATATATTGGTTCCCTAAATAGAAATGGAATTTAGAGTAGAATGAGTTTCCTGGCATACCTGGTCTAAATCACTATAACTAGGAATGTCTTCAGGGATGCTTTGTCAAAGTAAATTCTTCTTGAGTTTTGGAAGCCTGGAATATTGCTTGCCGAAGTCCACACAAGCGGAATAAGCCAAGTAAAATGCCAAACACAAGTGTTAGGAAGTGTGAAAATATATATTCTGGAAAAGGGCTGGGTGACCTTTTTGGCTGCATATCTCTGTCTGTTCTAGTGGTTCCCTCAGGTGAATGAAAACAAATATAATATTATGATAGGACTATGAAAAGAAATTTAGTGCATTTTAAAGTCATCATTTTGAGATAATTTATATCATCAGGTGGGACAAATGTGTGAAAGCAAGCATTTCTACAGCACACAATTATTTTTTTCCTCTATCCAATGAAGCAAAAATGTTGTCAATTTTACAGACCTTTAGTAAGATGAATAATTGCTGTTGGTTTAAAGCAATCCATCTTACAAATTAGTGCTCATATTCAGTCTATGAGTGTTACACAAAAAGTGTATTATTTTGGGATTGTGGTCTCCTCCACCCATGGGTTTTATGTTATTTTATACAATATAAACATGCCTGATCTAAAATTTGTATTATTTTGAATATTTATTCAAAAAAATAGTATGAATAGTACCTGGTTGTTTAATAGATTGGATTATTGCACTGCTGATTATTGCAATGTATACAGTATACATGTTATTTTCAGCTTGTCTTTACTTTCTTTACTACTTTACCACATTCCAGGTTGACATTTCAGACAAGCCAAGTATTTAATTAATATGAGGCAAAGAACATCATTAGATGTTTGGATACAGCTTAAGAAGGTTAGGAGATTGATTTGAAATGATTTTAGAGTACCATTTTACTGGAATGTCTCTGCAATTAAAGCCTAATCTCTGAGCAAGTGCTACCCTTACACACCCCACCCACCCAATCCATAGATTTTAATCAATGAGCATTGCCCAACATTGCAATCATGTAATACTCCTATCCCGAGTCTTCTCTCGTCCTCTGTCTACCAAAGACAAAGTCCTTCTTTGGGTGACTATACAATAGCCTGCAAGACATCAATGCTTCCTTTTGGCTGTTCAATAGGCATCAGGGGACTGACTGGTACAGGAATGTTACCTGTCCCCCACTCCCAGAAACAAAACTTGATAGACGACTTAGATAAGGATTATCAGTTTTACAGGTTACTGTCCTGGAGATAGCCTTTACGTGATAAAATATATCTATTATTATTATCACTTAAGGAAGGAAATATTTTTTTATACTGTAAACAAATATATATATATATATATATATATATATATATATATATATAAATTGTTAAACTTTCAACTATGGGCCAAATTAAATAAAGTTCTCTAGGACAGTTTGAAAACAACTTGTTTTAAAAAATCCCTTCCAGGTTTGCTGGATCACCCACATTCAGCCCTGATAGAATCTTCTCCTGACAGATCTTATCCAGTCTTGGAGAGCTTTAATAAATCAGACCCTATATCTCATTGGGAAGATACCTCTTGATTTCATTAAATGTGCTGCAGACACATCAGAAACAAAGAAGAAAGCTATTGTAGCAACTGAAAACGCTCAGTTGTAATGATAACTCATTAGTTTTTACTCATTTTTGTACTCATAATTTTTTTTCATTTTAAACCATGGTGACTATGTTCACTATAACAAGTAAAAAAAAAATAGATTCTCTAATGTAATCAAGCACATTAGAAAGAATAGTAAAGGGTGTCCAAGGACAGGAATCAGTTATAAAAAATAAAACAAACTTAACTAATGCCCATAATGTAATGTTTAGGTAGACTGGGAGTAAAATTTAAGCAAACCTAAACTCAACATGTTTACTTTACATAGAAGGGTGGATAACCCTTTTAAAAAAAGTAAAAGTGCAAGTCCCTTCTAAATAAAGTTGAAGTGCAAAAAAAAATGGTGCAGCACCGCCCCATAAGTCCTGATTGCCGCGGTGTAGTATAGTAAGTAGAGTAAGTTGATATCAATACTTTCTAAATAGATTATAGTGCTTCATGGAAAAGTATTGACTAATGGAAAGAAATATTTCTTATTTGTGCCAGAGTCTGTCACTGAAATCTGTGAGTCTCTAGAGCACATATAATATTTGCTTTCTTATTTTTACTGCATGTTGACATGCAGATTTACAATTGGTTTAATAATTCATTATTACTGTATGATTTCCTTGGCTATTGTAAATAAATGCATTCTAAATTATTAACAATAGATTCAATGAGAAAAAGCTGCGCAACAGGAACAATAAAGTGTACAAATAAATATATACAGTGAAACAGCAGTTACCTCTTACAGCCATATTAAATGTACAAGTGCATGAAAACACATTTTTTTCTAGTGCAATCTTTTTGTACAAGAGGCAAACTTAGATGTTCAGTCCACAGGGCAGTTCTAGCACAACAGATATGATGCATAACATGACAGTTCACTCATGTCTAAGCCCCTCTAGGGCAGTCAAGAGTTGTCATTCTGGAGCTAAACTACTGCACAGATATGAAATGTTGACTGAAATAATCAGCACTTCATGCACCTGTCAAGCTTCTATGTCCTGGAAGACCTCATCCTATTTTAGCCTAAATTTAAAAGTTGTTCTTAGTAGCACAAAACACAACCTTGTGTTACACACGATAGCAAAGTTTAGTGTAGCTGTTTTTCTACCAACAAAAGTTAGTAATGCCTGTTTATAGAGCTTTTCATACTGAACCATCAACGTAATTGCTTCCACAATAAATACCCTTTTGGATAAATACTACCGTATAGATGGCATTGGTTTCACAATGAGTAACCTATTGGATAAATACTACTGTATAGATGGAAGCTTTTCAGAAAATGGAGATAAGCTTATCTTTGTTAGCTTAGTATTGGGAGAAATAACACATTTATTGTGACTTGTGATATCACACCAGAACTGTAAATGCATAAATCATTTCTCCCAGCACTGGTTATGAAAGCACAGATTCCAGGCACATTAACTAGTAACACTGTGACAACACCTTGCTTTGAAAAAAAGAAATGTACTCTTCAAACCCTGCACTACAAAATATATTCAGTTAGATCAGGGATGGAAAACTACGGCCCATTAGGCTTTTTTATCCGCCCCGTTGAACTCAGTAGATCCCTGGTCCGCGGCTCTGGTCGGTGCTCCACCAGCCAGAGCCGCGGACCATGTACCCTGTATAAATTCCCTGTACACATTCTGGGCTCAGGACAGTGGGTGGAACAACCTGCCCACTCTCCCATCACACGCTCAGATCTGCGATTGGAGAGTGGGCGGGGAACGCCACGTCTTGGTGCTCCATCTATCTGATCCTGGCCCGGCCCCTCAAATTTTAGAACCTATTGTGGCCTCTGAGTCACAAAGTTTGCCCACCCCTGAGTTAGATAATGGGGTATTGCCTACTTTTTCACAGTAATATGGGGGCAATCTTTGGTTAATCTCTGATAGAAATTTTCTCTTGCTATGTCTTTAGCATTGGACAACCAGTCTTCCGTAATATGGGGGAGTTCATTAACCAGTCTCTTGTACCTGTTGTACTAATTTCTATTCTATTCTATTCTACGTCTATTCTATTCTAAGTCTATTGTATCATGATTCATTCTATTGTGTCATGATTCAATGAACATGTCGGCGGCATATCTCAGTATGGCAGCAGCGCATTCTTTCCTTCAAATTACTTTTCAGTAAATGTTGTGTTAAGACTTGATACATTTCAGACCTATGTTTTTAACGATGAATGTATAAATCATATTTTAAATATATCTAAATATATATATATAGATGTGTACTTGATCCTCGCCTGGTATCAGCCTTTGTTTAATCTTTTGCACAGCACTCAGATTGCTATAGCATTGTTTGCCATTTTGAAGCTAGTAAAGCTGCTTTTTTATTAATAGATTTGACTGTAAGATGTAATAAAATCCTCATCAATAAGTTGCTGCTCCCTCATCTACCAATCAGCACGCAAGAGGAAACTCCCAAACCAGGGCATGGCTGTTCTGTTGCAAGTGATGCCTAGTTACTGAATAAAATTTCATGTTTTAGAGGATTTTTGTAAAAGTTTACATATGTAAATAAAATACTTATGTATCTATTTGCCTGGACAGCTTTAATTACAGACCCTGCAGTGGTACTTTCCAAACTTTCTCTATATTTTACTATAAATCTATAGAACAGAATCTGGGCAGAACTGAAGTCATTTATCACATAATTCTTCCACTTTGCCAATTCTGGTATTTGTTCTGTTGTGTGTGTATGAGACTGTATTGGGCCCAGAGACAGGGAAGTGCTGAAACCACAGAACACATGGCCAGAATTTTTATAGGCTCAGTTTCAGGGCAATTTAAAAGATGTGAATATCAACTACTGCAATTTGCCTAGCAAAACAGAAAAGGCTAGAAAATAAATGTCAGAATTAAAGCTTCAGCAGGTAAATCACATTTCCTAGTAAAACAGTACGACAAATACAAATTTTCTGTTCATTTTTCAATCAAGACTTTTGGTATTTTTTCATACAAAACTTAATTGATTTGGGCACAAAGAGATGTGTAACTCCCCTTGTACAAGGTATTTAAATGACAAGCTGTTTTCGCTCTCCCCATCCATCATGTTCCCCTTGCGTACCTGTGCATTGTGTTCATGTCTCTATCTTCTGTCTGTAATGTGTCAGAAGATAGAACAGGTTTAGTTAGCAGCTCTGAATGCTCACTACAAACATCAGGGATTAGAGCTGAATAAATCGTGTGCAGATTGTCAGCGGACATGACAAGCTCACACAATGCAGGGCCTTTACAATTTAGCAGGTAGAAAAGTCTATTTATTTCATTTTACAATAAGTTAGAAAAGCCTTACCTGATGTGGAGATTTTAAAATAGACATACATATATCTTCATTCATAAATTTGAAAATGACAGGGGGAACACATAATAAAACAACTCAAAACTGGAGAAATGCAGTGGCAATATAACTGAATGAATGTCTTCAGGCTTTGGATATAAAAGTGAATAGGACCTTACATGTTAGAAATGTACATATTTCCCAGCAGCAGTTTGAGTTTCTGCTCCTTATCACCTAATAGTTTACAATTGCCTGCTTTAACCAAAGAGACCGTCGAACATGGACAAACAGCTTCACCTTATTCTTTCTAATTTCTAAAAAAAATAATTTATTAATAATAATCATTTCTAATTCTTTCAAAGTATTAAATGTTCATCTCTTTTACTTTCAGCACTGATGAGAACAGACTTAGAAGTTGGAGAATATGTTACTTCTGCTTTGTAACACCATCAGTGGCCTCCCAGTGGCCGAAGAGCCTTGCCGTGGACCCAGTAGAGTTGGCAGAGGAGATAGCCGCTGTGGGGGATGTAGCGGGTACAGGATTCTGCACCCTTCATTGCTGAACGATGAAAAGAAGAAGGTAGGTGTGTGCCATAATATAAAAAATATACAAAATATTCACAATAATGGTATACCATTAGTTCAACAATTTCACCCCCTGCAGAGAGTATATTTCTGTTAATAGTAATACATTACAGGTGCATCTCAATAAATTAGAATATCATGGAAAAGTTCATTTATTTTAGTAAATTAATTTCAAAAGTGAAACGGATATATTGCATAGATTTATTACACACATTGAATTTGAAGCTTTGCAAATTATGGCCTACAGGTAATGAAAACCCAAAACTCAGAATTTCTGAAAATTAGAATATTACAGAAGTCCATTAAAAAATTATTTTTATTACAGAAATGTTGGCCTACTGAAAAGTATGTCCATGTACACATTTAATACTAGGTCGAGGCTCCTTTTGCATGAATTACTGCATCAATGCAGCATGGCATGGAGGTGATCAGCCAGGTTTGCTGAATCACCCAGGTTCACTGATAAACGTATATCTTATCCAGCTTTGGAGAACGTTAATAAATCAGATCCACAAGTATACCATATTCTAATTTTCTGAAAAACTGAATTTTGTTGAATTTTTTATTACTTTAGGCCATAATCAGCAAAATGAAAAGAAAAAAAAACACATGAAATATAATACTATGTGTGTAATAAATCTATAAAATATATGAGTTTATGAGTTTCACTTTTTGAATTGGATTACTGAAATAAATGAACTTTTTGGTAATATTTTAATTTATTGAAATTTAAATGCATTTTAAAAAGATACAATGACTTAAACCACGATGCCTTTTACATTTGCAGTTACTTTTTATCAAAAAGCACCCGCAGCTCTGGATTTGTTTGAGTTTCAGACATCAGGTGCCAAGCAGTTGGCGAGGTAGACTGCAGTTTGCACTTGACTCAAACCGGAAATCCAGAACAAATCAAACCTGGACAAATTCACCATTCCCTAATGAACAAACAAAAAGATATCTGCTGAGCAAATGAAAAAGTATAAAATAATGTCCTAGTGCAGCCCACTAATGAGCTCTCCTGGGGCTTTGGTGACGTATACTACATGGAGAAAGTAAAGTTTGTGTGCATTAGTTCTTTCTCTAAAATGAGAAATCAGCCATATGGAGGGAAGACAATTCAGTCTAGATAAAGCTATTGATACTTTCAAATTTCAAACTTGGCTTTCATCAAAGAAGTTGTTATAAAAAATGTAAAAGTAACTTAAGTAGCAGTACCTTCTGTTCCGTTACTATATAAAAGTTTCTTCCAAGAACAGTTTGAAGTAATTTGAATTCCAGGGAGCCGTGGTTATCAACTCAGCTGTTACAGGGATTTACCATGCTGTCAAACTCAGATATTAAAGCAAATAGCCATAATTATATGTGCTGAAGTGAAGTGTTTTAGCCAGAATAACCATCTACTAAAAGAATAAAATATTTCTTTTTACCAGGGGAGCACCCAGTTTAATCACACTCTCCTGTCAGTTGTGAATTGTTTTTTTTTTCACTACAGTCTCTTTAAAAAAAAAAACTTCCTGCCTAAAAACTCAGTTAATCAAAAAAAAAAAAGGTATCATCTTTATCTAGCTATTCCTGTTTCTTTTTTTCCTCTCCTTTTGACAAATTGTAGCTTATTATCTCTTGCTATTTCAGTACAAAGGAATTGCCTTTGGAAATTGCTTCTAAGCAGCCATTAGCCTTTAGTGGCAATGTTAAAACAGCAGTTGAGCCTTTTCAGTTCAAATTATACTTATTTTAATAAGTTAAAATGGTAGAATGCCGAATGGAGATTAATGTTCTGATGAATGCTAATCATCAGCATGTAGGCAAAATAAAAAGCAGCTGATGTCCTTTTAAAATGAAAGAAAATCCTTATTATCCTATTCAACTCTGCATTATATAGGATGAAATGAATGGTAAACAAAACCATTAATGTTTTTAAAAAAGTGGAATTAAAACCTTCAATCCTTTGCAGCAAAATATGGTGTCATCTTAGCCCCAGTTTAAAGTTGCACTTGTCATGATGCTCCACATATGATCAGCTATGACTACAGCCATTTAAAGACTGGTACAGGTGTCACCAAAGGTCTGGATTGTAAGTGATTTCAGATGCAGCCCAGGAAAAATGATGCTTGTGGACACATGGATATTGTGTGTGTGAAAGTACATTGATTTATCTGTATGCTAATTTAAAAGGTAAAAATGTTGGAGGGATGTCCTGTTCTATGAAAGGATTTAGGTTCCAACATAGAGAGTTTTTTTCACAAACGCATTGTAGTTTTGAGTTGGGCTTAGATGCTTTTTTTGTGTGATGGCTTTTTTGTGAATCATGTTTCATGTTCATAACACAAATTGGTGAGTTAGCTGCCTTCAACCCTATTTGGCTGCAAACCATTTGTCCAATACTTGTATTATTATGCTGGGGACATTAGTTTATGAGCTCCTCTGGGTCTGATACTTGCATTGATTAAAGAAATATACTGTATCTGGCACATCAAAATGCAATAGTATTGAAAAAATACATGGACAATATTTGTTGCATTAGTAAGAAGATATGGAGACTTTACACAGAGACAACATAAATAAAATTCTCCCCCATGCATAGGAAGAGTGCCCTTTGTTTGATGATATGCTATGTAAATGAGGCATATAAGGCTTGAGATATGTTTTGTATATATTTGGTAAAAGAGATTCACCCCAGTAAATATTGGTAATACATGATGGTCAGTCAAACAATGACCTTATACCAGATAATGTTTTACACAAAGTCTACAGTGTCTGCATATTAATTACATATTATCCCGTTCCTCGTGTTAGATACTGACAACCTGCAAAAAAATACCATGGAACACTAATAGATATGAAGCTTCTAACAGTAAAAATTCTAATGTTTTTCTCATTAGTGTGGACTAGAACAATGGGGCTCATTGTAGCATGTAATCAGACAAAAGCTGTCACTTGTCTATAACAAATTAAAAAGAATATCAAAGCAAACATCCAGCTGTTTTGTATTCGTTTTTTGTTTTTTTGGTGGATCCTGCTAGTTTTCTATTGCAGTGTTTTATACATTAGACAAATAATACCTAAAAGACATGGAAATAAACCAGGTACAATAAGATCTAAAGAAAGTAAAACACGCTGATCCATCTGGATAGAGAAGAACCCACGTAGCTTCCACCCTGAATAATTTGCTTTGTTTATCAGCTAACTAAAATATTGATATTTCCCTTGAGTGCAACTTGCACATATAACAGAATATTCATGAGTAAAATGGAAATCAATGGGTGAGAATCACTTTTTAACTCTTTTGTGTTTTTCCTGTTTTGTTTCCAACCCTTTGCTGGATGATAATGGTACTGCACTGTAACAGTTAAAATAATTGAGTTTTTTTCAAATTAATTAATTTTTAATCTGCTGTTCATGTATTGCTACCTGGGATATAATACGCATACACAGTATAATAAATATATTAAAGAGATGGTGTGTTTTTTTATTATTGATTAATGTAGGTTTTACATTCTTGTACTACGCCTAATTTTCTAACTCACTTTAGCTAACAGACAGATGACAGATACCTTCAGCACAGAAACTATGCACTTAGTTATTAATATTATTATTATTAATAATAATAAACAGGATTTATATAGTGCCGACATATTACGCAGCGCTGTACATTAAAAAGGAAGTTCTGCCCAAAAGTGCCCTTTCAAACCATCCCTCATACACGGATCCAATATACTAAGTATTCTTTGACTCCTCTATTACTGATATCATGATATAACTGTGAAGTTCTAAAAAGTACTTTTCAGGAACTCAAATTTAAAATTCAAAAATGAGGTATTTATAGCAAGTGAAGCTAGATGGGGAAATGTGGAAAGAAGAATTAAAAACGAATAGTAGTGTATTAAAAGTATAACTATGCACATACCTTTTCATTCTATATTAAATGGTAATAAAAAATGAAAAAAGGCTAGATTTCTCCTCACTTGCTGTTCTTGCAAATAGGCAGGAAGTAAGAGTAAGGCTGCCATAGGTAAATAGACAACAATAAAAAGTTGAAAGGTTCCAGCATTTGCCTTTGTTGCTGTTGGGGAGTTTTTTCACCTACTGTCCTGTGAGATAAACTTTTTGCAGGATATAAAGTAAAGAAAGCCCTCTAACGGAGCATCAAACTGTAGAAAAACCTGGCAGTATATCCAATACTTCCCCGCTGTAGCCAAAAGATGTAAAATATATGTAGCAACAGATATGTAGCAACTTAAAAATTGTTATCTTATGCCAAACACCTAGCTGTGATTTAAGCCAACTTTCTTTTGAAAGAGAGCTACAAAATTGGCTTACTCACTTATGTTAAGCAGAGTTCATAAACGGAAACATGATGACAGATACAGTACATTGGAGGTGGACATATCCCTTTTTGTATTAGAATTAGGTCAATAGTGTCCTGAAGCCTGTCAAGGTTGGTATGTTGGCTGCACGCCAATTAGAAAGCAAGTTCTACCGGGCAATAAGTGTCAGTGCTGTATTCCTGAAGTGTGGATGGAAGGAGATCTGGGTGCAGAAAGGTGGGAAGCAATGAGCAGGTTTTTGCTACTGAAAAATGTAACACACAGGAAGATTACTTATAATGTGCACGGCTTTAGTTAAGCTGCATACACACGTGCAATTATTGTCGTTGGAAAGGATCTTTCACGACCCTTCCCAACGACAAAGCACTGCACGATGCATGAATGAGTGCTGTACATACAGCACCGTTCATGCTCTATTCAGAGAGGAGGGGGAGAATGACGGAGCGGCACCCTGCTGCACGCTCTCCTTCTTCCCTTGCATTAGGATTGTTCGTCATCTATTGTCAATGGATTCGCTAAGACGGTCGTTTGGACGATGGACGACGGGCGCTGTACACACACCAGATTCTCGTCTGATATTGGCCCTGAGCCGATAATCCGACGAGAACTATTGGATGTGTGTAGGTAGCTTAAGGGTGAGTTTGTAAAAGAATAATATGATATGCTTTAATGCCTAATTATTATTCCTAACACTGGGGCACAACTGTCCCATCCAGCTTCATATAATATCTGCCTCAAAGGGACCAGCCTAATGCAACAGATACACACTCTCTCTTTCACATGTGTATTCTTGATTCATCATTAATATTAGGTGGTGACAAGTGGTTGCCTATTCTCTGCACCAGATTTACTGCTTACTATAGAGCCTGCAGCTTGACTACTAGGCATTGAGAGCTGTGTGATACATTATACTGGGAAAAATGTCTGATATCTATCACGTGAGTGTATGTGTTAACAGGGTTAAACCTGTTTTTCTGCTTCTCTCAAATTACCTGGCGTAAGGTCTGTTTTTTCCTTACTCCAAAACTACAGATGCATGATCACTTCCACTTGAAATAGCCCTGTGTAAAATCTCCTATCAGATACTGATCTAAACTTACACAGAATTCTCCCTCCACTTCATATGAAAGCATTGGTGCAACCACCAAACTCCAAAGCTGTTATGTTTGATGAACGTATTGAATCTCACAATTCGAATACCCAAAAGGGATAGGTATTTTTCCTTGTTCCAAGGATTGAGAAAGAAAAGTGCAAAAAAAGTGAGTATAGTACATAAAAGTATATGCAAGGAGAGGCCTGGAATATAAGTGATTGTATTGCATTGCCTTTTTTTGCTCTTATAGGTAGGTCTTTGTATTTTTTCGTCTTTTTTTTTTTAATTTGCAGGACAGGTTTGAATCTAGTCTTGATTTATCTTATCTCCACCAGTTAATGTGTACATCATTATCTGTACTGTGAACAACACATGGTACCCCACACATGGTTGGTATACAAAAAGAAACAAAGCAGTTGTTACCCCTCTTTGAAAAAGGGAAGATCCAAAATTATCTGCAGACACTTATTGTAGTTCTTAATAAGGTTTTGCACCAGTCAACAGGTAGTGTGGGCCGCTCTTCCCGACCAGCTGTGTCAAGAACGAAAAGGTATCTTCTCCAGACTGCATGTTTGGGTTCTTTCCATGCTAATTAGGATTCAAATTAGGTCTCCCCATTTCAGAGAAGACGTACACGATGCAACCCACGTCAGAAGCAAAAAAGCAGCACAAAAACATAACTGAGCCTCTCCACCTTGTTTTACAATATGAAAGGTGTTCCTAATTTTTTTTTTACCTGTGATGTGATTTGCGAAAATCAGTTTGCCTCATCCTACTGTGAACTGTCAATATGCATTTTTAAAAATATCAGTCTGCCTTTTTATTGTTTTTGTTTTTTTTCCTTTTTTTCTGAACTCCTATTGAGCCCAATGTCATTAAAATCTCACTATCATATAGTTAAATCTTCCCTTACAGCTGCATATAGAGAGGTTGACCACAGTCTCATGGACTTAAAACATCTTAATATTTGAACTGTTGTACTAGGAACATTAAACTGCTTTGGCATGGTCCCATAAAAGTCTTTAAAGTCTTTAAATTGCTCATCCATAATTATATTTTTTTTCTCTCCTCAAACAGTTTTGCTATCTCTGGTCCATGTGCAGAGTGGAATATACAGCAGTGATGATGTTTTTCCATTTACATAAGCTAAAGGATTGCACATTTGGTGGTATAGCTGGAGACCAATTAAGAAAATGTAATAATGTTAAATAATTTTAAAAATAATCACTGTAATCTAATTATTTACGATCTTTTTTAAGGATGCCAACAAATGTGTCCAGGCCATATTAGAATATGTGGATAGAATAAACAACAGTTTAATCTCTTTTAATATCTGCTTTGTTTTACTCAATAAATGCACGCAGTAATGCAGGTATACAATTGCTTTTTATTTCATAATGCAAAAAGCACCTTTTAATGAGCTGTAAGGGTACCAACAAATTTGTCCACAGCTGTATACTCTCCAGATACTCTAGAAAAGGTTAAAGAAACCACTGCTCCAAAGCACATTATTAACCAGCACAATATATTTTTTTCTGGGGTACAAAAAAAGGATATATCTCCCTGTAGGAGGTTATTATACAAAATCCTATCCAAGAAATTACTGTTTATTTAGCAATTTAGTACATAGTAATTTCGTTCAATTCCCTTAAGAATGTAGCAGGCTTTTCACTATACTTGCAGGTTATGGATTTCCCATAGGAATTATTGCAAACTGATCTCGCTACATGTCAGCGTAGACTTACATTGCCGCACAGACTTGCATATTGCCATGCAAGCAAATAACTTATCTAGTTTATTATGCAAAGAATATATATTTGCAAACAGCAGCAAGCTCCTGTTCATAGGGAAGTGGAAGAAATAAAACAAGTATTGCCCTCCTAATTTACTTTACATGTGCTGTGAATACGAAAGGAGAGACAGTCCCTTAAGGCATGGACAATTTCACACTGAAAAAGGAATATGACGAATAATAATGTACTGTAAGTGCTAAAAATACAGAGAGGTGTCAAAATGAAATGAAAGTTAATTAACGCAAACATATATGCAATCATATGACATGTATGCAAATCTTCTACTTGCAACAATATGATGATGATGACAATTGATGTGACAAAAGCAGATCTAACTTCTATAACCTCAAAAAAAAAAAGACAAAATGCAATGTTTATATAAAATATATATCAAATACATACCTATCCTTCTATTCAGTCCAGAAACATCTTAAAATCTCCTTCCAAACCGCTCCACCATTTCAAGTATTGCCATTGTTTCTTCATCCAAAGAAACACACAATAGGGAGTTACACATTAGGAAACCTGGCCACTGGTCAATAGGTATACCCCCTTTTTCATACTTAAAATTGGGGTATATTAGCAGGGTATGGAGCCCAAAAGGTTCGCCCTAAAAATGACCTGTTAGTGCAAAAAAAGTATTATTGATCGTACTTAACTGATGTTACAAGTGCAATAATATGACTACAATCACCTTTAATGTTACGACTACTTTTATTAAAAATCTACATACACCATCTCCATACACACATTTCTAACTCATTGCGTATCTGCTAGCAAAGCAAACTAGAAATCGTAAAATGCAGAGAATTCAATATGGACAGACTTTTAAAGATAATTAACCAACACCAAGCCAACATAGAGCAAAATACTGCATTCCTTTTACAAGGTTAACATACAGCCAAGGGTACTATAAATTTGGGCAATGTGTTTACCAGACTGAACAGTACCTGTGGAGCAGTCACTGCAATAGTTTGCTAATCTGTCACTGTGCAAACTCAGGTTTCTTTGCCTTTAATGACCTATCACTAACTGGAGCCTGGGGAGTTCAAGATGCATGCCAGCATTCTGCCGGCTTTGGGTAATTCATTTATTTTATTGCCTTGCTTGTATTTTTCTTTTTGGGACTTTTTTAAAAGGAAAACTAAATCAAGTGATTCATACTGGGAAAATTAGACTTTTTCAACTGACTCCAAAGGGTCTTGAGCGAATAGCTTCTGCTGAAAAAAATTACAGTACGACCTGTACGAAATTAAAAAAAGGTGAAGGGATGTTTCATTGTCATAGGGACAAAACAAAAGAGAGGCCTTCAGGTGGTTGCTAAGGGAAGCAGAAATAAATCTTCATTCGGATATCTTGGTACAAAAGGCTTTATTTAAACTGGTGCCTACTTTTGTTTCTTTATTTTTGGGCCAGCAAACGTACCAATAATCATCAAGAATTGATTTCTTCCATTTAAAGGTGTGGACAGCTTCTCACACTTACCATATCATGCCAATGGTCATGTTCTCTTTCAATATATTACTGTTACTATTACTATTTGTCACTGTGTCCAAGCTGAGATATTACAGAAGTCATCAAATACCTTAAGCTGCATATTAGGCTATCGCATAAACTGCCAACCCTTAAAGTGAATTTGTCCATCCTAAAAAACATTATTCTCAGGCAGGATCTTTGTTTGCTTCACAAGGTGTCTGCTATTACTTTACCAGAAGCTAGTTAGCCTTTATTATTAAGGCTATAAGGAAGAACTAAATCATTGTTGGTGTGGGTGAGTTTTGCCATTTGCTCTGCATATATGCCAATTATGGCACACACCTTTTTGTAGCCACCCTACAACAAGGACAGATAACGTAAGCCACTATCTTTGCTGCCCACTACAGAACAAACTTCAAGGTCCATGACAGTCCTCTTCAGCCATTGAATGAGTACAAATGATATGCCTGGCATCTGGCTCTTTGTGACAATGCCAAATTACTTTTAAGAAATCCTGTTCAGGTTTGCTAGATCACCCAGGTTCACTGATGAAAGTGTATTCTCTCCAGCCTTGGAGAGCTTTAATAAATCAGGTCCATTAAATTTAAAGTTTTGGGTATTGTGGGAAGGATTATAACTCATCAACAATACAGGAATAAGTACACATACTTTTTCCAGTTAGGTAGGGGGAAGGCTAGATCCTCTGAGAGCTTTAATTATTGTCTGTTTTTCTGTTCCAGATTCTCTTTATCTAGTAGAAGGTTGTCCAATGTTAAAAGTTGATTGAAGCAGCCTTTCTCAACCAGCATTCTGGGTAGCCCTAGGCCTCATCCAAGGTTTGCTGGGTGGGGTACTTTAAGCAGTGGCGGATGGGTTTTCCCCCAATATTGACCTCATAGTTCCACCACCGACACCACTCTACAGTCAATGAGTTGTGCTTATCTTCTCTCATGTAAGTTATTGCCAACACCATTAGCCTTTTAATCTAAATCTAAATTGTATTCTAATCTAATCTAAAGAAATGCTACAGTTTTTACTGTAAATCTATTCCAGCACTATTTAAGGGAATTTAGGTCTATTTAAGGACACATGGACCTGGAAAATTCTCCACCAAGGTAAGCTTCAATAAATGTTAAATTCACTGCTTCTTAAATGGACCCCTAAGTGTTTCTTTTCTGGATAATTAACTATATAGTTGATACATTTTGTGATTATTACTGAACCTGTTGTTCATTTAGAGGTAGGGTTCTATATAATATGTTTCACACACTAAGGCACTATGAGCAGTAGATATAATATTTAGCAAGGGTTTTATGGGACCCCAAAATCCAGAGTTCCTTCATGATAAAAAGCATGAGATACAAACACTGACCCACATCTACACATTTGTTAATAAACTCATCCAATTTATTGTGTACCTTGGCACTATTTTCCGTTTTGTTCCTACCACAAACCAAACCTGTAAAAAGGGGGGCAATGTAGATCTTTTGCCTTTATTAAGCAAACAGTTGATGTGTGGGATTTTTTCTATGCTAATTTGAGCCTAATCTTGTTTTTTATTTTAATATATATAGGGTAACATGAACATCTATAGTATATTTCCTGTGACAAAGTAGCTGTCTCAAAGCTTTAATATTATTTACCTTTCCCTAGCTAAATTATTTAAAAAAATAAACTGCTTAGACTCCTCTTGCATTTCTTAAAAAAATATATTATGAAGCTGTAATCGGTAAATCCACCAGCTTAACAAAGATCAATGGCATTTATTCCTGATAAAAAAACATTTGATTTTTTTTCCTCTTCAGCTCTACTGTATCTGATATTTTGCATCGGGTTGAGACGCTGTGATTAATGATCCTATATTTCTGACTTATTTAGCAAAGTCTCTTGGCTTCACAACCATAAATTACTATAGTCAAGCTGTAACCTTTACTATAGATTTAGCTGCTCTTAGCTATTTTTTGGAAGCCCTCATGAGTACTGAGTTTAATGAGAGGAAAAAACTGTAAAATACCTTTCCTTGCTTTGGACCTGCCACAACCATTGGATAAGTAATAACAAATTTATCACAGAGATACAGCTATTGTGTAAATCTTGCTGTAATTGTACCACTCGCCCTATTTGGTCACTGTCACTGGAACTAGGTCATGTAAAAAGATCTATATACCGTGTTAGTGTGGGTTATGGCCAATAACAAATGAATTACCAAATATAGGTTATAAGCATAATAAATTAGCTGGCAAATTTTCTTCTGTGTAAATCAATTTATTTAATTATCTTTTAATTTTCTTAATATTTTTGCAGAAATTGCACATATAAAAATAGGCAAGTAGCTGTATACCTTGGAAATGACGTAAAATCGTTGTAACAAATTGGTAGAGTCTTCCAGGTTTGGAGTATGCTCCAGGATTGTGTTAATGATTTAGTACACTAACACCCGAACATTTCACCACTGGCCATGTCTACCATATATAAATACATTTATTTTTTCATGGCACTACTATATCAACGTGAATCATTTTTGATATCCATCTCCTATTATCCCCTGTCAATTAAGGTTGATAGGATGAAGCAGCATTTTGAGCCATTTAACTTCCTACTGCTTTGCTTGGTACTGTTGGCCAACAATGTGAACATGTTTTTAGGAAAGGAAATACTTAAGTACCCTCATCAATGAGCTACTACATTGTCCAATCAAAGACTAAGTGGGGTGAGGATTTATCCTGTTTTCCTTTTATAGTGTGTGTATATTTCAAAGTAGACTGTTGTTTTCTGAACTGGTGCCCAATGTTGGATTTCTCATAACAGTAGACACATGCGTCAATGTGTCACCGGCAATGAGGTAGCCTCTTTCTGTACAGTTATCTGAGAATTCTCCAAAATGCTTATTAAAACACCATCACAATATTCTAACCCAAATTAGGCCAAATAAGGCAAAAACAAATTATTTGTGTTCAAGATATGGTGCTAGTGGAGAGGTGGGTCAAAATGTTGGTTGCTTGCAGGTTTCACTCTATTGAATTCTACTATCTCCATGACCAGGGGTGGCAGACTCTCTAAGAATAATATCCACCCAGGTATACGTTATGGAGTTAAAGGGTACAAAACAAAGAGTTCATACTTGCTGCCACCTCTGCAATCTTTCTACATCTGCACTGATCCTTGGTGGCCAAGAATGCTGCACAATTACTGGTAACAGTGACTAGGTCTATACGGCTAGAATTGATTTGTCAAAGGTCTTTTCTTGTTTTATCATTATAGGCTTGATTTCATCTCTTTAAGTGTGTTTCTGGCTCTGCTATCTTAGTTCTGAATTCATTTCCTCAAATATGCTTCTAATTCTGGTTGCATTATAGTGGCATATCCGAATATGGATCTATCCCATTGCAGTTAGGGTGAACTCATTATAAATGATACAAATAAATACCAGTTTTGGTATTGTATTCTTATATTGTGTGACTGGATTAATAGTAAGAACACATTTTGGAAAGGTTATATTATAAGGCAACATTAATGTGATATGTTGTAGGGAAATATACAGTGTAGCAGCAGTCCATAAAAGAATAATAGGGCAAAAGAGTAAAAGGGCAAGGGGTAGCAGAGATGGTTTTAAACAAAATAGGGGACTGTGCAAATAGAAAACTGGGAAACCCAAACCCATTCTGTCAGGGCCCTGGAGAAGGAGAGGGTTCTGGACAACTGCCCAGCTTGCCATACCCAAAAAACAACCTTAAGGGTTAGATTACCATTTAAGAAAAGAGGAAAGCAGTGATTTGTTTTTCATTTATGTCTTACTATTATGATGTTGTTAATGCTTATATCCAATTTTAAAAAATAGAAAATCCTCCCAAATCTTACATTTGACTACCTTCACTCCTTGATCTTGATGGTACAACTTACTAGGACTCCCCCGCATTCTTATGCTTCTGCTGGCAGAAACACATTATAGTTTTTATGGACCATCGAGATTTGTACTACTAAGAATTTGAAAAACATTGCTTTGTTTTCCTCTGCTTCAGAGGATCAGATGGAGGTGACAAAATGAGGAGAGGTGAGTATAGGTAAAAAATTGTGATCAAGCAGGTACACTTTCTTTATTGTAGAAGAGACATTGGCCCTAATTTATTAAAGTTCTCTAAGGCTGGGAAGAATACACTTTGATCAGTGAAGCTGGGTGATCCAGCAAACCTGGAATGGATCTGCTCCAGGATTCAAAACATTTGCTAGCAAATAACAAATCATTTTAAGAAATCCATTCCAGGTTTTTTAGATTACCCAGCTTCACTGAAGAAAGTGTATTCTCTCCAGCCTTGGAGAGCTTTAGTAAATCAGGGGCATTGACTGTGCCTTCTGCAATAAAAAAAAAAACCTGGGTGTTCACATTTCCTACTTTATTCCCCTTTAATAATAATAAATCACCCAGATACAACCATGCAACCTTTTGCATGGTTGGCAAACTTGGGCTTTTCCTTAACAAAACACTGCACACAGCTAACAACTTTTGGAAAACAGTCAAATATATTCATGAAATATTTCTCTGTCCCCTTTAATCAGTGATAATTTTAACTGTTTTTACATTAGGATGATCAATAGCAGGCATTGAAAAATAGCAGATACCAGATTATATACTGTATAAACGTGATTTTTTTAGGTACATGCAGTTCTTGTTTTGCTTACAACTTTCTGCATATTTGAAATTTAAAGTTTTGACCAGTCCACTTGGTTATGCACACACAATAACTCATCAAAATAAGATAAACAATCCTGCTCTCTGCATTGATTTAATACATGTTTTTTTGCTTTGCTGTTTGAGAACACTGAAGAAAGCCTTATATATAAGAGATGTGGAAAAGCCCTAGTGAGTCATATAGTATACTGCCAGGCTACGATGCTTCCTACTCCTCTGCTGGCCCACACTATTAATTTTTCATAAGCATCCTGCATTAAAGGCTGGAGGTTTGCTTACCTTACACAACACGACAATGCTGGGTTGTCATTTTTCTGAGAAGTAATTTTAAGCGCTACTGAACTGCCAATCGTGACGTGAACTGAAAACAAAGAAGTAGGGGATATTTTACATTTACTGCAGTGATTGCTATTCTTTGCCATCTAAAAGCAAAGTAAAGTTGTTGCTGGTATTCTGCTCCAAAATGCATATTATTTACATACCTGCCTCCTATTTACTTATCCTCTATACCAAAAAAGTATTGTAATAGGTATTTTGCACAACAGTCAAAGCGAGCTTATTTATCAAAAGATGAACAACACATCCATAGAAAAAGTAGCATTCATTATACACAATAATTTTATTTTTCTGTTTAACACATTTATCTGTTAAGCATATGTTCACTTTAAGTATTAAATGCCACTGGATAAAGTTAGATATCATCATTTGTTCATATGGTTACCACTTTATGATCACACCACTGATCCACATTGTAGTAATATGGGGTTTTCCACTTTCAAACACCCTGATCGCCAAGTTTTCACGTTTTAAATGTGGTACCAGTAAGTGCTACTGCTGCATTCTGATAATTATTAGCTCTATGTGTGCCTATACTTACTTATAAAAATGGCATTAAGGCTGGAAAAGGTAGAGATGGTATCCCATTCAAGTGAAGGAGGTTTTATCAATTATTGGTAGTTATGGTACAGTGATCATCCACTGATCACCACCGGTAAACTGATTGCCTATTCATTAATGTGACAATCACAAAAATAGGGGCAATCTTCTTAATTATTAACATTTTTTTTTATAAACAGGACCCATTGGGTATGATTTATTAAAGCTCCCTAAGGCTGTAAAGGATACCCTTTTATCAGTGACTCTGGGTGATACAGGAAACCTGAAATGGATTTCTTAAAAGTAATTTGCTATTTGTTTGCAAATGTTTTAAATTCTGGACCAGATCCATTCCAGGTTTGCTGTATCACCCAGCTTTACTGATGAAAGTGTATCCTCTCCAGCCTTGGAGTGCTTTAATAAATCAGGTCCATTGTTTTCATCATTGCAGAGGTAATAATAGGACTATTTGAGTTCATACAGTTATCAACCAGCTCTTTGCACTGCATGGTAGCCAAACAGTAAACAATGGTCACAAGCACTTTGTTCACCTCTACTTTAAAGTACACTTGCAACTATAGAGAAAACAAGAACTCATTAACACATGGCAAGTGTAGAGATATGGGATACAGGTTGTTAATACAGTTTTGTATGAGTACCAGGTGCCAGATAGCACTTGTACTGATATGGCCAGCATGGCTAAGTGACAGTTATTTTCAGCTGAATCCTCCGAGATTTGAAAATTACAGTCACAACTAAAAACAAAGATTCTTCTCCTGGTGCAAACTGTGTCAGAAAGAAGTCACGGCAGACCTCCTGATGGGTATATTTGTTCTGGGTAAGTGATTTAGAAAATGTTGTAGATGGAGGATCAGCATGATGGAGGATAGTTAAGCTACTATTTATAAAGGAGGTCAGCAATTATAGCACATATAAAACAGTCATGATCATGAGAAATGATAGCAGATCAGCGGTCATGATCAGTTTCCTGTATAACTTGGTGTAACGATGTAAAAGCAGTACATTGATTTATTATGTAAAAACAATGTAATTCTAAATATTAAGAAGAAATATGTTTGGGCAATGGGTTATGGATTATTCTTAAAATGTTGCTTATCACAGACCGAAATGTTTATTATGTAAATATATCTAAGCAAACTAATATTTTCCATATTTGAAATCCAATATCACCCAAAGTACTATATACACTTTTACCTATGTTGTGTTGGTTGCCTAATAAAAGCATTTTTTTATCCATCAATAAAATACCAAAGGTTACTTTTCACTAGTATACTGCAATGCACACTACATGTGTTGGTCCAACTTTTGCTTTTAATACTTAATGGTCCCCCAAATGCACCTTCCCATTGCACCATGGGTTGCTGTGCATTTAGCATTCAGATACCATAAATGTCTGCCCAAACACAATGCATGCCAATGCACATGTTAACGTTCATTGTAGAGCCTGGTGTAAACAGGCTTGTAACATGTTCTTAGCCAAGCAGTTTTGCATCCAGCATCCCAAAATTCTAAACAAAGCATCATTTTCACTGCACGGTTCATTAACTTAGCTAAATATATCCATTTTATATCCTTTATTTCTACCTAAACATTTATGAAGTGATTTAATAAATGAGCCAAGTATTATGTTATCCCTATTTTCAATATTTCTAGGCTATGGATATTTTATATTTTCATCTTCCACAGCACTATACAAAGTGCAGCTATGCAGACAATCTAACAATAACAAACAAATAGAATAAATACATGAACCTATAAACATAAAAAGCAAGGTACATCTTTGTGATTTTATTTGCTTGGTAGAGAAAGATGATGCTACTGGCAAAGTAGTCTACAGTTTATTTCATTAATGCATTTTCAAATTTCTGAAGTATTTGGCTAGCTGTAAAAATCTATGGATATGTGTAACTTTAGGCAACAAACTGCATCATGTTGTGTCGCTTTTCAGAATACAATACACCTAAGGCATAATGGATTTTTCACGCTGTTTTCAGACTGACTTTAAGTTGGTTAGCCTCCTATTTTATAAGAACTTCCATAAAATTCACAAAATAAATGTCCATGTATGTATTAACAGTCAGAAGCTTATCAAAGCTAAACATATCTGTGATGCAGCGTTCATCATAGGGGGGCATGTTTTCTACACATGGAAGACTTGTCAGCAAACAACAACTGCAAAGAATGCTATAGACGTTTATAATATTAGATTTCCTCTCAATTCAAATGGATTTCAATACATAAAAGGGTCAGGCTAAAAAAATTCCAAACTTTCAAGATTTCTTTGGACTTAGCTTTGATTACAGCACACGTTCACCAACGTATCATTTTGAAAAGCCTATGCAATAGCACAACATTTATTTCCGTATAGAGTTGCATTCATTTTTCATCAAGATTTTGTATTAATGATGAGCGAGTAAGACTACTGCGTAAAGTCTTCTCCAACTCATTCCAATGATTCTCAATAGGGTTAAGGTATGAACTCTCTGGTGGCCAATCCATGTGTGATAATGATGTCTCATGCTCCCAAAACTCTTTCTCAACTTTAGCCCTTATATATATTATTATTGTCATCTTGGAATATGACTGTGCCATCATGGAAGGAAAAATGGAACAACCTGGTCATTCAGATATTCAGGTAGTCAGGTGACCTCATAACGTTGCTGACCAACTGAAGCAATCCCCTGACTTTTTTTGGCCAGGCAATAGATATATTTATATATATATATATATATATAGTATATTGCTATAAAGTGCCTGACTTAGCCATTAGATTCATTCCTGTGTCTCATTAGAGCCTCTTGGATTTTAGGCTGTACACAATGCATGGCAGAGTATGACTTCACAAGGGTGAATTTTCTTGGGATTGAATGGATCGTGCTGGCAGTAATCTCCGCATCATTTCATTGTTAAGCAGTACCCCTGTCTTCTGACTGCCTTATACCAATCCTAAATTGGCAGGCCTTGTCTCAATGATGGTGACAATAGGAGTTCTGATTGTCTTTTTTAAAAGTGCTTATAGTAGTTATCTCTGGACAAACCGGTGTCAGAAAATGCTAAAACCCACCCCATACTTCAACTGAATATACTTTTAATATGAAAGTACTCTATTGTTCTTATACTATTATAACGTATAGCCATATCTGGGTCCAAATGTCATGTGATTTGGAGAGGTCCCCATCCATCAAAGTGTATTGTTTTCAGGAACTCAAAAAGAACTATCCAATATAAACATTTTAACCCAGCCTCTGTAAATCTACACAATAGAGCTTTGTCAGTTACCAATTAATCTTAATATAGAAGAGGGCATTTCACTTACTTTAAATACTGCTTTTGACATACTTAAATGTGCATAATTAAGTCTGACATGTTCTATACATCAAGTTTCAACAAAGTTAAATGCAAAAGTGTGTATATTGTGTGTAATTGTGAGATGATTTAGTGGGACTAAAGATGAATGAGCAAGGACAATGTCGTACAATTTGGGTTCCTCAAAGTGCAATTATAACTGCTGATTGTTTAGTTTGGTATTACAAAAAAAGTTTTTTGCTTGGGAAACTGTGAATCCTCTCTCAGCAAGTATATGGTCTCTGGATTCGCTTTGGAATATATATTAGATTATGATAATTGAGAAACAGCATTCTGCTTAGGGACTTGGTTATTAAATGATCTGTAATTCACAGGAAGAGCCTAAGAAAAATCTATAATGGACCAGACCATACAAATAGACTTAAAAACATTAGGTGCACTCTAGAGGCCAGAGAGCTGATTTTCTTAGCTTATCTTATTTCCTCCACTTACACCTTCCATTCACCATACAGAGAGTCATTAGGCTAAGCCTTGATGTGAACAGACATTTACTAATGCCACTTTCACAGAAACCACACACATCTTAGGGGGGCTATAAACATAACTACACTTTGCCTGAATCAGGTAATGATTCTAAATAAATGGCTACTTTAAGGTGCAGCACTTCCTTTAACATGCCCCGCAAAATTTACTGGATTTTTATGGATGGTCCAAACAGTGTGTAGGTTTTTTTTTATGTATTAAGACATGCCGATCTTTCTACTGTTTATGTCTGGGTATATCATGCCATGCAATTTTGGTTATTATTAGTGTTTATGCTGTCACCCGTTTATTAAAGATGTGCAAATTATACTTTATTTTACTATATGTGTTGTATATTACCAATTCACACTGCAAAGATGCAACCTGCAACCAGCTGCTGTTTGCATCACAAGAGCTAAGGAATTACAATTGATATCTACATGTAATTTTTAGCACCTACCCATGCTTATGTTAGTTTCCTGCTAAAAACTATGTTAGTATGGTATTAAAACAATGGGAATTATGGATATTAAGTGCAAAATGCAAGATACACGTAGCATGCTCTCAGATCGGATTTATGGGCTCAAAAGGCAACTAAGTAAAACTAAGAGGCAACTAATGTTAAACTTAAACTTTGACAGTTATAGTAAAAGCTTAAAATAAATGTTTTAGGTATCCAAAAGCATATAATGAGTTACCTTATATTGCTGATGGGTCTGTGGGTATCCCCATACCCCTAGTTAAATCAACCAAGTTAAAAATTAACCTCTCTGCATGTATTTTTTACCATTTACTTGTTTTTCTAGAGAAAAGGCATACATGGTAAATTTTTTACCAAGTGGATAGATTTTTCGCCACAACCTATATAGCAATAAAATATGCCAGTTTATATTACAAACATTAATAGTTATAGATGACCGGTACCAAGACAGCATAAAGAGACCAGAAGTCTGGCTTTCCTATGTCAAAGTGGTACTTCTAGCATACTTATAGTGTCTTGAATTCCACACCCATATGGATCTTTCCTTTTAGTGTATTAAACTTTTTAGTTTCTGTTCCTAGATTTAATACTTGGTTTCAATTATTTGACATTTCCATGTATTATTTTTATATACACCATACTACAAACCAGTTTGCGGAACTACTTTCCGACTGGTATCTTGCAATTATTTGTATTGATTTTAAACTGCTGGTGCTTAATTTTTGTGCACAGTTTGTGTTCTGTTTACCCAATATACATTCCTTAAGAAGATCAGTTTTTGTGAAAAATTACATTACGCTACATTTTAATAAGGTACAGAGAAACAATCTGGTTGTGTATACATAATCATATTTGGTCTATGCAAAAAAAGCAATAACATATCTCCCATCTACTGTTTTTAAATGTACCATTTCTAATGGGTCCATATAAAGCATCTATAATAATGTTTTTGGTATATCAGGAGGTTCTTTGTAGTTGTGTACCAAATGACCATTTGGGACAAAATATGGAATACAGATTGGAAAATTGTGATAATATGTGGACAACACACTGCTAATTAGAACAACATAATTGGATACATTTTTTGGTATATGTTGTTCATATACATACACAACATTACACTTTGCCTCTGTAATGAAAAAATGTACAAACATGATAAGGTGGCTTAACAGCTGGTTACTTACTCAATGAAGCCAGAGGATGGGAACGGGAAATGTCTACTGGCTGTGAATTGCCCTATGCTCTTATTTCTCTCTCCAGTCCTCCAGGCTCCTCCTTTAAGCAGCTGGTTAGGGATTTTTTTTTTATGCTTAGGCCAAACAATTTGTGTATGGTGTAGTACTGGATAGGCCATTTGAGGGGAAAAGGCTTGATGGACACAATAAGGCTGTGTGGCTGCATAATGGCATGATGGCAAAACGTATGCAGGCAGGGGTAAGGTCGGAGTGCACTGTTACCCCTCTTTTTAGGGCAGTTATTTATGGAAAGTACAAAACCACAGTTTGAATTATTAGTTTGTTTTGAAGTATAGTAAGGTCTGTATTTCATTGTTTTGTATGGGAGTCATTGTGTTCAGCACTTTTTATTTAGCACACTGAAAAGGTTGGAATACAATTTATGGTAGAGCAGTGTTTTGTCCAGATTAGAAGAATGTCATCCACATCACAGAAAATGCCCCATGGTTTGATGTTACATGTGCAATTTATTTTTTTTGTTCCTAAATCCGAAAGCAAAAGCCTTTTTCTCATCTCAGCAAAGCGTTTGTCCTACACTACAGAATACAGCTAACGTATGCATGGTGTCACCTCTGATTGCTCTGGGCCTTTGGAGTCCTTAAACATAAAATGAAATGCATCCTTGTTTTATTCCGTTATTTATGTTCTGTTCTGACTTTTGCATTTACGGCTGATCATTAATTTAGCCAACATGGCCATCATACCAGTTTCAAAGCAACGCTACTAGATAATTTGTTAATAATTTAGAAGGCAGTTAGAACAAACATCACTGCGTTGCCTGTTCTATCTGATTTTACTCCATTTTTTTACTCTATTTCCAAGGTGAAAACACAGAGTTGAAGGTATGGTCCTTATGTTTTTTTCAGTTTGCTTTACAAACAACAGATCTTGTGTTAATAAGTGAAGCTTTAAAACGTGAAAGAATTACATTTGTATAGCTTTAAGTTCTAAGACTAAACACACATGTTGTGATTTCACTCTTGTCAGTTATTTTAACTTAGTGCAGCCAGCAATATAGTAAAATGAGAATGTCAGATATGTTTCTGCCTGTGCCATAAATATGTGTCTTGCATATTACTATACACAATATGAGCAAACTGTATATGTGGGGGAAATGAAAAAAATAATATTCAGCACAGTTCTCCCACACATACACATTTCATCAACAACAATATGTCACTTGCAGAGTCTTTTCTCCATTAGTGAACAGGGATGAACTGTGCATTTCCGAGGGAATTGATTCTATAGCAGAAAATTTCTTTATTTTGCAGAATTTCTTTGGAAGGGCCGCTGAAATTCCACCATATGGTCAATAGTGCTGAAACATGTTCAAAAGATTCACTACTGTGCATTTTCTCCCTGATTTGAAATGCTTCAAAGCATATGTTGACGTATGTCATCAGGCTTCAATACACTTTTTATTGTGTGTGCAATGCACCCTATATTTAATGTTGATTTGTATCATGATGTACTGACGAGTAGCATTTACATCTGAGCAGTGTTTGGTTCAGTGTGTTGGCATGTGTGTGTTTTCACTGAAATTTCAGCTGCACGTGATAAGGGGTGCTACCATCAGAGCGAAATATTTCATCATTTCCTCAAATGAATTTTGCCAGGAACTGTGCATGTAACATGACTTTTCTATACCTACCTTCATGCTTCCTCTTTCTTGCTCTATCAGCAGCAATTTGCTGCTGTTTTCTTATTTAAAAACATATCATGGGGAAATGCTCATGTATTAAAGTTATATGCTTTTTAATATTTTGCCCACTTTGAGCAACACTGTTTTGAGAGCTCGTGCTCTGAAAAATATATTGTAAGTATCCTAGCTTCAATGCCAGCTTCAGCTCTGAATCACCGTCCAGTGCAAGAACCAAATGTAGAAATGCCATTGCCATTGGTTTCCCCAAACCACCCTAACGTTAGAGGAGTCAGATGGTAAACCAATCGATGGATAGAGGAAACCTGGGAATATTAAGAAGGCAACTGTGCCTACCATGGGCTGAAGAAAAAAAAATTCTGTAAGGTGTGTTTTGAGACTAAAGGTGAATTGTATTGGTCACATCATACATTTATAATTACAAAAAAAGTATGATGAACAGGGATGGAAAATAAGCAATAAACATAATGGGCCAGATTTATTAAAGCTCTCCAAGGCTGGAGAGGATACACTTTCATCAGTCAAGCTGGGTGATCCAGAAAACCTAGAATGGATCTGGTCCAGGATTCAAAACATTTGCTAGCATATAGTAAATAACTTTGAAGAAATCCATTCCAGGTTTGCTGGATCACCCAGCTCCACTGGTGAAAGTATATCCTCTCCAGCCTTGGAGAGTTTTAATAAACCAGCCCCAATGAATGGACACCATCAAGTAAGATTTTGATTTGAACCTAGAATTAATGAGCACCTGTTCTTTCTCTGCTGCTGTTTTACTTTCACTTACAGGTCCCCTCCCCACCCAGTGACTGGACAGTGAAAGGAAAATCAGGGTAATAACAAGCTCTTGAATCTCTCTGCTGTTTGTGTTGCTTCTTTGTTCTCTCTGAGCTTTGCTAAACAGACTGTATATTGGACTGAAAGAGGCTGATAACAATCCTGATTCAACTATTTAAACTGGTATTAAAAATAAAGAGTGATGAATTAATGGTTGCAGAGCTGCATTGGTGGGTTACGTAAAATAACAGAAGATCAGCTTTAAATAGTCTGCAAAAGTCAGATACAACTAAAAAAAGTTAAAAAAAGAATATCTATATTCATCTTATAAGACCAAACCTTGTTTTTCTGGCTAACTTACGAGTACAGACCAGAATGTTTATTTCAGAAGACACTCAAACTTAAGTCAAGATGTATTTGCAGATGATCAACACTCATTTCTCATTGTTCTTACTTCTCTAAACTGATGAAATATAAAATCTCATTGTTGCCATGGAAAAGCATACTGTGCAGCACCATAACTCTTTACAATGTCCTTTTTAACTCATGTACCAATCCTCTGTGTTTTAAGTTTGTTTTTGATGTATTTACAAGTAGGAAAATCCATTTCTGAAACAATATTTATTTTATATTTTTTTATCTTTAACTTAAATCATCTCAATACGTACTCATACAATCTGTTCACTACTGTAATGTAATTATAGACCATCAAATTGGCCTGCTTTATCAAATAAGGCACAGGGTTCAGGAGGTTTGGGTACAAAGGGTTAAGAAATATTTAATTTCTTTTCACCTTTTCTGCCAAACACTCAAAAGCAGAGCCTTCCTATTTCACAGCTAGAAATTTCTTGCCTGTAAAATGTGTTGGTTATACAAGATAGCCGTTGGAATTCTTATTACACCTGCACTTTTCACTATCCCTTTTCAAGGTCACTCCAGCTTTTGCTTTATAATGTACAGGCCGCCTGGCATTCCCTATTTCAGCACCTGAACAGCTCCCTCCATAGCTGCTTAAATTGCAAACCACCCGCCAGTGGCTAGTAGAGAATAGAAAATTCTCAGAAACAGGGGAATAGTTTAGCAGTACAAATATATATATGTATAGTATGTTTTTTTTTTTTAATTCTGAAAATAGTGCTTGCAGATGAATAAATATAAAAGAGAGACACTATTAATAACCCAGGCTGATTTCTTGTGCAGGATTAAAGTATAAATGGAGGAAAGCGATCAATAAGGAATTAGCTGATTGTATCTCCCAGACCGGAGTTTATTCAGCACTGTCATTAGTACAAAAAGTTTGACATACTCCCCAATTAAAAGATTGTCAGATGTCCCCAAAATATATCCATACATATAAAAAAAACTTTTGTATTTACCTTTTTCTCAAACCTATTATGTGACCCAACATTTCACCCAGCATGCAAATACATTGTTCAGTGCTTGCCGGATGACCTTTACATAGATCATAGCATTTAGAAGCAGCTTAAATCTGCACCATCTGCAGAAAATAATAGCTATCCAGCCAAAATATCACAATGTGCCCAAATAAAGTCTGAGCACTCAGCAATGATTCAATTATAATGATTTCTATGTTGCATATAATGTATACTATCCAACGCTTTAACCATAATTTGGATACCCAACAATTCAACATTGTGTCTTTAGAAGTTTAGGTTTTAGATTTAGTTACAATATAAGGAACACACTTGACATTAAAAGTATTATCTTAAATATGCCCTTTTGGTTGTACGTATGCTTTTTGTGCAACTCCTGTTTGATCAAGGAAAATGTTGTCATTTGTTTGAGCTTATGCTCTCATTTTCAAGCAAAATTGTACTACCTGCAAATGTCTATATGTTCATAATGAGCTTTATCTCCCGAGTCTACATATGAGCAAACACTGTATTAGGTTAGGGAGACTTAAACTTCCCTCCAGACTGTAGACAAAATGGTATACCCTTTGCAGATTTCCTGTAATGAAGATACATATCAATTGTGCCTTGAAAAGGGGAGGAACCTAAAAAAAAGGTACTTTAGGTAGAAGGCCTGAAGCAATAATTGCTTTATTCTGGGTCCTAGCATCTGGGTTTTTTTAAACATCCAAATACACAAAAAGTAAATTTAAATTACCTTTAACTTTTAAGGGATTAAAATAGGGGTAGCCCAATACTTTCTCCAGTAAATGATTTAGGTGTAATGGTGCTGATTTGTTTTCCATTCCAAATCAACCTCCTCTCTTGCTATTGGTATACCATTACATAATAATAAACTTTATTTATGCACTAAGGGCAGTATGGTACAGCAACCAATCAAAAACTCTCTGAGTGTTCTAGGCTAATGACAGGTCATCTACAATGGCTTTGGGTTTATGCACCTAACTCATGACCATTACCCTTTACACTATTTTATAAATATTCTGTATTTAATTTTACATTTATATATCACATCACCATATCAGCAGGGAGATTATACCATAAAATATGCTGCACTTTGCCAGTTCCAGTATGTAATACAAACCTGAGAAGTTTCCTTTTTATGTGATATATCTGACTTCTAGCTGAAAATGCCCTGCAGGTATTAGGGAACTCCTCATTAGGAGACCTGAAGCTGAAAAATGCTCAGCATTGCTGTGCTCACATCACACCATGCACTGCAATAAAAGCCAAAAATTAGTTTAAGCCAGCAAAAACTAATCAACAGTTACCATAAGGAAGTTATCAATGGATGCTACCGGCGTAGAATTAAATTGTCATTTGTTCACGAAAAAGCTAAAGGATTTCCACTGGGATTCTGCAAATCTTGGCCTGGCTGTAAGATAACGAGGAACGATTCAGACACATTCCCAGGTATAAAAGGCCTATAATAGACTTTCCTTGCAACTAACCACAGGAACCGCAAAAAATCTGTCTGAAATGAGAATGCTGACTAGATGAATACCAAATCACATTTGCAATGTCCAGAAATGTCTTTCCTATCCTATAATAGATTTAAAACAAATTACACCATTCAATTACTTAAAATTGCAGTATAACCCTAAAACTGCCAATACAACTATACCCCTTATTCATTTCACAAAAGTTTGACCATGGACGTAAAAAGCATAAAACTGGATATAAAAATGTAAATGAAGACCAACAGTCTTTACATAAAAGACCAACAGTACATCTCCACCTACTTAATATCTCTGTGTATAAGTATATATATTATGGGTGCGTTTGTGTGTGTGTATATTTATATATTTACATATTGTATGTGTGTATATATATATATATATATATATATATATATATATATATATATATATTAGTAATAATTTTCAAACAGAGTCACATGAAATCATAACAAAAACAGTGCTGTTATTCTTAGCATTATCATATTTGATACATATGTCTACCTTGTGATGGAATATGTACGTGTGTGTCCTAAATGTAAGAATGACAGTCCTCAGAATAAATCAGCATTTTCCCCCCTTATAATTTGTATACCACATGCATTTCTTTTTAATTGGATAAGCACTTTTTGCTAGACCCGGTACTTGAAAATGTGAAAGGCACTTTAATATAAGACAGCTATGAGCCAGAGGCATAATACATTACAGTGCTGAGAATTTTACATACAATCTGCAGGACATCAAAGTACCTGAACTGCATAACACATACACCATAACATCAGGAATTCAGCTGAGCTGCTTAAAAGCCATGTATAAAAATGCTTGATTTGTATTTTTTTTTCCTTGCCTGGTTATTGAAAGAAATCTCAAATATTCAATTCATTCACCCAATTAACCAGATGCTTTGATTCCTGAACAAGGCAAATACAGCAGAGCATGAAAGTACTATTCAATGTGAGCCATTGAGGCAAACTTTATCCAGTTATTAGTATGCTGATCTCCCCTCCATTCACCCCCCTAAATCATTAACATGTCTGAATGATAGATTTCAGCAAATAAATTGCTTTTTAGATGATTGCAAAAAAAGCTTGGGAGAGGTACATTGTCATTTTTATTTTTCATTCTTTTCCTATACTGTTGTATGCTGAACATTTGCCATGCAGACACCTGTGCTTGATTGCTAGCTAGAAATAATGAACAAGTTTTACAGATAAATCTTTAACACCTACAATAAAAAAAAAATAAAGCAGATAAGACCTACCTGTAGCCTTTCTTTAGAATCGATATCCATCAAATATCCAAGTTACAATTCCATAATTGAGCATGCATGCATCTTGCTGTCTGATAAACTCAACAAACTTGGCTCATTCTTCAGCACCAAGGTTGCCTTCACCCATCCATTAGCTTATCCAAAGAAGAGGGACAAGAAATCAAAGAAGAGCAGGTGACCAAGGTGGGTTCTCCTCCACAAACTCCTGGCTGATGTGCTTTGAGAAGAAGACAAAAAAGCAGAGTTCCCCCTAATCCAAAGTGGTGGAGCTGGTGTCCCTAGGTATAGCAGACAGGTACTTTGCTGGACCTCAGATGTACACTGTATTGTGTGTGTGTGTGTGTGTGAGCAGAGGAGTCCTGGAGATGCTAATTCAGAAAATGCTGTCTGGTCCGCCTGCACTGTAATTTGAAAGAGATGCAGCCTGTGGTACCACAGAGAAATGCATTAGGCTTTGACTTCATTGGCAGCCTTAGCTTAAGCAGAATCCTCAGGGACTGTGAAGGAGGTAGGATGGGGTGGCTGTGCTATGGAAGAGGCACAGTGTCCCCTAGTGTCTTCTCTGGGTATAACATACTAAGAAATCTGTGTGTGTGCAGCAAAGGTAATGCACAGGAAAATGGAAATCAGCACACTAACACCTTTGTGTTGGCAGCAGCATGTATATATACACCAAATTCACAATCTCTATAATTAGAATAAAATGGATTATGTAGATGTACTCTGACAAAGGAGGCAAATACATCATGGGCACCATTTAGAGGTGCTTGGAGATAAACAAAAGGGATAAATGATAGCAAATTCACAGGAAATCCATTTCACTATTTTACTGAAACAGCAAAGCCTTCATTTGCCTAAACAAAAATGATCTTCTTTTTATATATTTATTTTACTTTTATCTTTATGGCTGACTTTTTGTCAAAAGAACAGGTCCATGTTGAAAGCAGCTTTTAAAATCCTCAGGAGCAATTTAAACCCCTCTGCCAGCAAAACATTTTAAGCGTGCCCTCTTCATGAATAATATATAAACATGGGCATATATATGGATATATTATAATAAACTATGAATGAAGATGTGCAGACTCTTTTTATACACTACAAATATTTTACAAGGCTTGCCATGCAAAGGAAATGTTTGATCATTAAGTGAACCTGTACATGGAGGGTTCCTCTCCACCTTCATCAGAAAATACCAGATACCTGTCAATATCTGTCTATAAAACTTGCAGGGTCACTTAGATGCAACAATCATTCAGCTGGTTGATTTCAAACAAAATCCTGAGCTATTCCAGCAATTGGATCATCACCACAGCCAGTCAGTTAGTATTTCAGAGGAAAAGGTCAACAAAGATAGTCCTCAGTACAGATTCCTTGGCAAGCCTATGCTAGCTATTCTAAATAATTTGGGCTTTGAGTGCTGTTCAGGGAATTTCTTTTGTGATGCAACACTCCAAAAAAAATGCAAATCTCAGTAAATCTTTATTTAGGGCAGTACATAGAACTTGCTGTTCTCCAAAGCATCTCCCCCTCTGAGCCACACATCTACATTTTTTAATCCATCCATTATACACTGATCATCTATCCTGCTTCTTCTATCTGAAGTGTGGACATTGTACATGTCATAAGTACATCGTAATCCTGTCCCCTGCATTGCCTTGGATGACAATCAGGATCCTGATGCTCTCCAAGACACCTCAGTCTATAGGATTAATTGTCACTATGATAGGGAAGTAGCACCATAACCACAATGTAGCATGACTGATAGTGTCCACTTTTGCTGTGGGGATCTTTGCCTCCTTTGTCTTTTTTCCCCTAAAACCTATAATTAATTTGGGTGATCTTTAAAATCCCCAGCACTACACAACTGAAGAAAGATTCATGTACAGTTGCCTGAATATTTGGACATGAACAGCTATTTTGCTTTATATCAAGTGCCATTCAAACTCCAGCTCCAAGGGTCTCAAGCTTCTCTTTGTACTTGGTATTGGGGAAGTAAGTGATACACATAACATTTTTGAGAATGTATTTCAAAGAGTGGCACCATGTAGAATTTCAAATTAAAATAATTTATCTAATATATGTTTCTTCCCTGTATAAGTCCCTAGAACCAGTTCACTAGGAAATGATCTACCAACTAATGTCCCCCTCCCATAGAAGGAGCAGGTAGGTGCTACATAACCCTCCCTCTCTACTTTTGTATGCCCTTTTGGGTAACAAAGGTGCAGATTGTCCTAGTACCCACCAGCATTGGACATCAGTTTCTTTAGGAGGACCCCCACCAACCCTCTTAAGTTTCATCATAGCATTGTATGTGCCAGGTAAGTTACCCCCTCCCCTTCAGTTTTGGGCATGTAAGGTGCTCTTTTATGTTTACATTTGTTTCCAAAATAGAAGACAATTAACAGTTTCAGCACTATGGAAGACTCAGATCTGTAGATTTGCAAGTATGTTATACAAGTCACGCCCATTATGTCTGGCATCTAAAAATCAATACATGCTTTTTTTCACTTTGTGTCATCAAAGTATCTGTAGATAGAGATATAGGTGGATAAAGGTAAACTCTCCCCTCTAATGATATGATCCAGACTGAGGGTTCCGGACTGCAAATCAGAAACATTAGCACGGTATGGCAGCCATATTGGGTGATCTGTACTATTACTGTCATTGACAGGTATATATTGGGTCCAAACTTGGATTGCTCAAATTGCATGACCAGTTGCTCAAGTTCCAATCAATCTCAACTATTCAACAACCATCTAGTATCTCCAGGAAATTGTAGTACACCCATACAAAACTTGTTTACTGCAGTGACACGTTCTATGACATGTATACCCAGCATATGAATGCATGAAAGGTAAGCCTTGATGATCCTGAAATAAAAATATGACTTTCTCTAATGATTTGGGGGTTCTATAATCACTTAAAGCATTTGTAGATGTAAAAAAGATGGAGGATGAAACCACATTCAGCATGCTTGTCAGTGGCAGTCCCTGTCTCCCCCGGCAATGCTCCTTGTGCAACAGTTTGGTTTGTGACTATACACGACTATACACGGCTCCAGTCAGCTAAGTGACTAATTCTGTTTGATATGCCAGGCGTTGATGGAATTTGATCCTGTGGACTCCTATATATGAAGAGTTTGGAGAATACCTTTTATAACATAAAATAATAATTATTAAAAAAATAATTATTAATTATAATAAATAATAGTCTGGGTTTAAAAAAATAGATGTATTCTAACAAGGAGCTTACAAGGACCATTCTGTGTATATGGATGTTCCTAGATAGACTGGATTGCAGATTTTTTTTCACCTCTAATTACTGGGATCATGGCGAGCTGTCATTTGGAGGGGATTGTAGTTCTTATGTTATCTGTCGGTAAGACGTATTTCAATTAAGTTCCTGAAGAAGTGAACCATGTCTATGAAGCGCATTGATCAATAATTGAGATAAATTGATCATGTGAATTTGAATGTGATTTCTTAAAAGAGTTTGTTTCTTTTTTTGTATTTGTATTATATTTGATTACTAAATTGGGATGTGGCATTGGTGACATATTTATATATCCTACGTTAAGTTTTAAAGAAATATAAATATTGACTGTCACTGTAAAGCCTAATATAAATATAGATATTATATACGAGGGGGTGCTGAGAAGTTCCTGGCTTTGCCCCCTTCCAGATAAAATAGAAAAATGAGTGTGGTGGCATATGACAGCCTAATATCTTAGTATGTAACTGTTTTTGTTTCCCCAGGGAAAGGAAGGACACTTCTCCCCCAGTGTTTGTTACATCTCAGTGTGAATGTCCTTTGCTGACTTTCCCTGGAGAAACCAAAACTTCATGACAGCCCGTAACTCCAACTACGTGAAACGTATATATATATTAGGACAGCAGAGCATATGGATTTTTTCACATGCTGTTTAGCTTGGCACATACACATCTCAATATTCCCAGAAGAGGTTCAGATTTTTATTCTTTTTTTATAAGTAAAATGTTGACAAAAACATTTTCTGTAAAATAAGTGAACAAAAAATTTTGCATCAGGAACAGTGGCTCTCATGCAACTCCTCGGGGCTAGCACCTTGCCAGCCTCTTGGTTGCCTGCATCGCTTCCCTGGTTCCTAAAGATCCAACATTTGCATCTTACAACAGATGCTACTAAAGCCTTCTCTGATTCCCTTCTATTTAGTGTCTTATGGCTGCCCCAGGTGAGACACTACATGTATTGGAAGGAAGCAGTTCAGGGGCAACAATCACACCATAACCTCACCTCCAGTCTGAACATTAGCCTTAGGATCATCAACCAATAAAAATTAATATACAACGGTGTTAAGAAAAACTTAGACTTCTGTGGCAATCCTAGTCAGACTAAACTATATATGCCATTTATTGTTTTGTCCCTAGTTTAAATTTGATGGTGGAAAAGAGATCTCCGGGGCTAAAGTGATCAATAATATTTTGTAAGTATGTGAACCAGCTGCCGCTTTTGGCTTGGTATAGATTAAATGAATTTTTGACCAACCTTCACAGTGATATAACAATTGCAACCTTATACAAAAATCGAAATGGTGTTTAAAAAATACAAAATATCACAAATGGAAATTAAAACTAAATGCTCAAGTGTGTCTGTTCTTTTAACCCGTAATGACAGATGTCAGCAAGTCCATAGGCACATATATACACTCTCTCCAAAAATATCCTAATAATATCTGTCATTTAAATGAACGTCCAGCCAAAATGTTGTTTCTTCAGAGTGGTGATGGTTTAGACACCATGTAAAGCTTTACTGGTGTTTGCAGATCCACTAGAGAGACTTGTCCTCAGTTGTGGTCACAATGCGACTTCAGAGTGGTGATGGTTTAGACACCATGTAAAGCTTTACTGGTGTTTGCAGATCCACTAGAGAGACTTGTCCTCAGTTGTGGTCACAATGCGAGCAGTTTCCCTTGATCTGCAGTAAGGACATAGCAATAAATAGCTGATGAAATTTTTAGCCTTCTCCCACTCTACAGAAAAAAAGCATTTTATTTCTGTATGTGATACTGTTAGAGAGTCCTGTTTAATGAAACCATTGTCAGGTTGACAATGGTTTAATCAGTAAATCAGTAAGTCAAGGATTTATAACCCTCTTTTTCCAAATCTGGACTGGACATGCACTTTAACAATTGTCTGTTGAAAATGATTTGACATCCTCTTAGATGTCCTAAATCTACCATTTAGCAATCATTTCAGTCAAAATAAATCATATACAGTCAATTTTCTTAAAATCTTCACTGTCTAAAGTAAAAAAAAAATGTGTCCTTTCTATAATAAGCCATACTTAGCTAACTAAGTTAGATTAGGTTTGTCTTGCAGAAGTATGTATAAAATTGAAGGGGCATAGACGATCAGTGATGTATGAGCTCTAGTTATATTACCATAAACATTTCCTACTTTCTTCATGGCCAATGATGTAGATATGCAGATGATCTTAGATAACAGACATACACAACGTATTTTACTTGAAATATTTAAAAGAGATTGGTTTTAGGATAACAGTTAGTGAAGTTGTTTTTTCCCCTGGCTTCTTGGAGCAGTACCTTTAATAAATGTGTGACAGGAAGGTGATAGTGTACAGTCTGACAGCTTGAAAATCTAAAAGTGGAGCATAAACTGCAGAAAATGCCATTCATTGCAGGCAAAGGACCAAATCTAGATAAGTATCCACTTACAGCGATACTCCCATAATCCCATAACACTGCAGAATGAGAATGACAACCATTTTACCAAGGATGACAAATGCAGCCTGTGAAACAGCGGATGTATTTATCATAGAATAGCAAAGTTGTATTACAAAGCACAAGGTCCTTGTGTTGTTCTGGGGCATAACTACAGAACAGCAGGGAGATAAGAGGAGCAGAGGTGACTGAATTTAACACACTCCTTTGTAGAGATAAGTTCATGGGCATGCAAGACAGCAAAACTTTGCCTTGAAACTGGTTTAAACAAATGTCCATTACCAGTTTAAAGAGATGCATTGCTGTACGACAGTGTCAACACTCCTGGAATAATTTAAACATATTTATTTGTTAAAAAAAGGATACAAGGTAAATTCCATAGCAAGCAAGTCATCAGTTACAGAGGCTTATCTAAAACTAATAAAGGTTTATTGGGTAAGAGGTGGGAATTTAAACTCAAAAATGTGGTTGGATTTCATAGTACAGCGAAACATATAAAAAAAAACTTTGTCTAACAAATGACCTCAGTTTGATCAGACTGAAATCATGATTTGAACATAAAACTATTCATATAAAGGAGTGTTTCTAAAACCAGGGTTCCTCCAGAAGTTGCTAGAGGTTCTTTGAGCAATGAGCAATTTGTGCCTCTCAGGTCAGTTGAACTGACACCAATGTTCTTTTTGGCTATTTGTAACGGGAGCATTCATCCCAATAGCCAGAAATGTAAGAGGCATGTACTGTGAGATGTGAATATATTAAGGGCTCTCTGAAGACCTGAAAGTTATTTTAAGGGTTCCCTGTGTTAAAAATGTCAAGAAACACTGATATAAGGAGACAATTACAGAGGACAGAATAGTATCATTTTGGGAAACTAATTTATCGGAAACCCAAATCTGTGCTATAGTATACACTACCTGACCAAACAAAAGCTTTCATAACGGCACACAAACTCGTGCAATGTCACATTTATTTCTGTTTAGAATTGTATTTATTTTACAAGATTTTTATATTATGTATGGGAGAATCAAACTGCTGAGTAAAGCCTTCTACAGGACATCCCAAAGTCTCTCAATACGTCTGGAATCTGTGCTGGCCAATCCATGTGTGAAAATGATGTCTCATGCTCCATGAACCATTCTTTAACAATTTGGTCCTCATGAATCCTGCCATTCTTATCTTGGAACACGCCTGTATCATCAGGGAAGTAAAAAATCCATTGATAGAAAAACCTAGTAATTCAATGAATTCAGGTTCACCTGACCTCATTTTTTGGGCACATAATGTTGCTGAACCAAGACAAGCGAGCAACTGAAGCAACCCCAGATTATTACACTGCCCCTGCAGGCTTCAGGACTTTTCTCTTAGCCTGGCAGTTTAATTACAAATATTCAGGGGATTTATTAATTATGTAACGCAGCAAGGCAATGCCATACTGGAACTGTGAGAAGGAATATGAGACAGATTTACAACAGCTTTATTAAAAGGTGAGAAGGATTCTCACTGAGTGAGACGGACCCCTCATAAGTGTGAAGGATTCCTCTGCACTCCATAGTATTACTGTAACATTATAAAACAAGCCCCTGACTACTTTTAACTTGTACTTCTGAATAAAAGTCCTTTACAAATCTGTTTAAAACAATGTTTCATATACTTTGCTTTTTTGCATGTGTCACCCCAGTGTTTCCAGTACTACTGACATTAACAGTCTAAAAGCCAAATTCAGCAAAAACTGATTCAAGTTTCTTATTCAGCACATTCAGCGTTTTGGGACAAACCTTTCAAGTTATCAGCAGAAGAAAGAAGGACACCTTGTAATGGGGGTAATAAATGGAGCATCAGACCCACCTGGCTGTGGTTAAATTGGTTGTAAATAAAATGTACTATTATCCCAAAAACATGCAGTTAGGTTAACCAAATTTCCTCAAAAATAGGCTTTAGACTGTGTTAATGGCATATGACCATGGTAGACACATTAGATTGTGAGCCCTTTTGAGGGACAGTTAGTAATTTGTTGGTGCTACATAAACACTGGATAATAATAATAATCTTGGCAATAGTTTAGGGGATATGGTTAAAAGAGCTTAAAACTGTACAGGTTGTACACATATATATATATATATATATATATATATATATATATATATACTTCAGGTCTTGTACCAAAAATATTCCTCAAATATAGTGTCACGAATAAGAATATAAAACACTCACAAAACTTGAAACAAAGGATTACCTAAATATCAACTTTACCACTTTACCAGGTAGGAGTTATAGTTTACCTGTTTCTTTTTAGCTTTTGAGCTGCAGTCATCTTCACATTGCCTCTTTCTGGGGCACTTGTTGTATTGAAGTGTCCAGCTTCTACCATTTTGTAACATTAGGGATGCAGCCATCCCCATATTACCTCTTCCTGGGGCAAAAAAAAAAAACTTTAAGAACGCTATAAAATTTTTAAATTCCGGAAGCAACTTGTGCTTTATTAACAAAAAAAAAACACTTGAGGGGTTCCTTTGGGTCATGAACCCCCCTACCATAATCCCGAGTTTTAACTCGGGGTGAATTTCTAGGCAAAAATCTGTATTCCCAAGTCACACTGGAGGTAGCTTTTAAAGATCTCCAGTCGGGCAATGCAAAGACGATCTCGGGGGTTTCCCGGTTGACGGTGGTGTATGCGTCCGTGCGGACGGGCGGATCAGCGGGAAATTCAAATCATTTTGTATTGGATTCAATACAAAACAGCTGTATTGAGTCCAATACAAAGAAATATTCATATATTATAGATATAATATATTATATATATATTATATATGCTACTGTACAGTTATATTACATGTTTAAATATTTTTAAGCAGATTTTTGTGTGTTGTTATTTAAAGTTT
>NC_092858.1:122709885-122712194 GCF_032062135.1 Pyxicephalus adspersus
GCAAATCTGGAATGGAGAAGACAGACTTTCATGAATGAACCAGGGTGGTCCAGCAAATCTGAAATGAATTTGGTCAAGGACTGAAAACATTTACAAAACAATAGTAAATTGTAAGTAAGTATTGATTTTATGAAATCCATTCCAGGTTTGCTGGAACCAGGATCTCTCATGATAGTTTATCTTCTTCCTTTTTGGAGAGCTTTAATAAATCAGGCCCATCGAATCTATAATACCTACTAATAAAAATAAAAAATTAAAAACAAAAATGAGGGCAAAAATTACTGCAAATTATCAATCTGCACATTAGAACCAAACAGATAGGAATACATGGATACTCTGCCATTCATTGTTAAAGCTAATAGTTAAATAATTGTTCATATCTCATCTACTGTCCATGGATCCCTTTGAATATTGTCATATTTTTATTAGTTCCAGCAGGAAAAGAATAAAGACTAGATTAAATCAACATTTGATTGACAAGCGTCTCGAGAATTTGTAGCAACAGCGTAAGGAAATTCATCTTTACTTTTCAAAAAACAACAAAACAGGCAGATGTTTGCCTAAAAGAATGAGTAAATGAATTTAAGAACAATAATTGCTCTATAAAGCTGTTCTTAAACATATTTTTCATCTATAACTGTTGACTAAAATCAAAGGAAAGTACTCAAGTAAACATTTTTAAAGTAATGTTTAGTTTGTTCAGTGGTTTGGGTGCTGTTTTTCAATTAGGTAAAACACTCGCGTGTCTGTCTGTGTTTGAGCTCTTAAACGGGTAGTCTGCTAAGATTTTCTCCAAGGGAATTTAGTTAAATTGTACACCATTCTGTCAAACCTCTCATTCTTCATATACTCTGGTAAAACTCCCTTTAAAGAAGACCTGTAACTTGGAACCTTTACTCCAATTACCAAACTGCCATGCCTAGTCCTTCAGTGTGTCTCTGAGCAGAGCAGTGGATTTAGTAGAGGTAACCATCTTTGTAGATGCAGAGCTTTTGCTTCTTCACGTCAAACTTGACACCCTGATAAATAATGATTGGATAACTGCTGGAGAAATATTTATGAAGCAGCAGTATAGGTGCAAAAAGCACAGAACCACAATGGGATATAAATAATTAGCAAGGTAGAACTTTCCCTTTAAGTACAATTCCTCAGGTACAACATTCTATTTAGGGTACAGTTCCTCATGTATAGCTTTCTGTTCATCAGGAAGAACAGTGAAAAGTAAAGCAGTGACTTCAATAAATCGCACACTAGATAATCTGAGACTTATGCTATGTACATGGGTCAGGTGTTTGTCGCCTGAGACGAACAGTTGTGCTTATCTTGGGTGAATATCACAGAAGTCTGCCAATGTCGTTCATCAATCTGCCCTGGCAAAACAAAAAAAAATGTTTCCAGTGACTGTAATCTGACTTCTGCTTCTGAATGTTAAGCCCCACATAGATGTCATAAACATTAAATTATCTTACACTTTTAATATATAGGTTTTTATAGATGTTCCCCATAGCAAATTAATGCCGAGTTTAGTTCCAATTTAAAAGTAATACTCACTCGTCCCATTCCCTCACAGGGCACCACCATATACGTTCTTCCCTTTTTCCCTGGGATCTTCAGCCATCTTCACATCTTAAATCCTACGCAGACAAGCAGGAGTGCATTCATCCCTGGCCCTCGATGAGGAAGCCAGGAATGCCTGGTATCCTGGCAACAAAAGCTGACGCTGAACATGCGCACCTCATGTGCACTTTTTGCCAGAAACCCAGAATGATCAAGCAGGCAGGAGGACTTATTGTAGAAGAGACAGCACCTGTACATTTCTACAAATGACCTGCCTGATCATGTATTCTAAAAAGTGCAACATTAGTGCCGCTTTAGGTTCAGGTTCACTTTAACAGGCTATTTTCTTTCACCTTGACAAAATAAGCTTTAATATTTGATGTTAGGTGACAAAAAGTAGCTCTGTTCTGGTATTTTGTATATGCAGACTTATGATTTGTGAGTTTGTACATTACACCAAGACAGACTCCGCTTTTATACAACAGAAAACAACTCTTTAATAATAATGCAGTGAACAGGCCTTTGTTCAGTTAGGACCAGGTAAACTACATTTACTATATGAGCATATCCAATGCCTAGTGGATGTTACTGGACAAAGCCAACACTGACACCACCAGCCAATAAGAATACTCATACTAAGCTTCTCTCTGGCTGGTGGCCTTAAGAGTGGTCCCATCCACTGGCCAAAGAAAACACGTACCTCTGTATTGATTGTAAATGAAAATGGTAGGTATGTTTTCACTGGCTGGCTA
>NC_092858.1:122712511-122715137 GCF_032062135.1 Pyxicephalus adspersus
ACTGCTCTTTGCAGTGGCAGCTGTTTTAGAACTGTCAGTGGACCATTACACGCAGGTATGACTATTGCAACCTCATCTGCATCCATTTCCAATTTCACAGTTTGTACATCTGTGAACAGAAATGTGATTGCACTTTGGTTGATATGTTTTAAAATACAATTTCTGTTACCATTGTTCATTTCACCCCCCCTCCTAAAATTGAAATTCATCTGTACATGTACTGTAAATTTGAATGACCTGTTTAAAAAAGCTATTTCCATCACCGATGTTCATTGTTTCAACCAAAAAAGGAAATATGTACATGTATACTTAGTTCCAGCATCAGTGTGTCCATTTGTGAACTAGGAATTTGATTCAACATCTGTGTGACATTTGAGAAAGCAATTTTGGTCACTGTTCATTTCTATAAAAAAAAATAAAAAAAAGTAAATGTAAATAAATATAAATATATATATATATATATATATATATATATATATATATATTTAATTTATCTTTATGTCTAGTAAGATTGCTTATATGTTTTTCATTGGGGTATTAGGGTATCTCTGATGTCCCTTGATTTCATGAATACCAGTGCAAATCTTAGTGCCAGTGGAGGAGAAGAATGAAACAGCAAGGAAGCACTGGTAAAATAAGTATAGGTTGGTCACTGGATCCTTTTGTAATGCCACTGTTTGCAATGAATTGAATAGGAAACAGTTTCTCTTTATATCACAATATAAATATTTGGTACACACATACATTACACATACATACATTTTATCTGCATACTTATCTGAGTTTGCACAGCATTTAAAAATAATTAATATATTATTAGTCAAATAATTATTGTTACATTAGTATTTTAAATAAAAAGTTTTTAAGTTAAGTAATATACATTTCAATTTGACAGTGTGTCTGGAGATGTCTGAACAATTTTACATTTACCATTTAAGATTAGTGTCTGAAATTGTCCCATCCAACACTGAGACAGATGTTCTGTATAGTTAGTTCAGGTGTCAGTTGTCAATGACATTTCACTCTATGCTGGATAAAACTTGGACACTACATGCTGTATTTTTGGCTCTTTCAGTGCTGAGCTAAAATTCAGTAAGAACTCACCTTTGCATTCACTAAAGTAAAACAATGCCACTGCTAGACACACATACAGAATCAGCCAGATGGTCATATGCATAGTTAGGAGCTTGCAAGTAAAAGCACAAACACGGATTAATTGGAAAAGTAAAGAAAACTCAAACATGTAGTTGAGAAAATTTACAAAAGTACAAAGAGTGAACTACAAAAAGATTTGACAGAAGCCCCCCGAACCTTTATTCATCAAAGCCTATTTAATATTGCCTTGCTCATTTACTCCAATGCCTTTTGCCAAAATAGTGACATTTTGACAAAATCTACTTTTATTTGTGAAATTTAAGAGGAATTACATTTTTCTTGTTCCTAAAGTTTCCACCTGTTATGAAAGTTAACGCTAAAAAAAGCATACACTTGGGCATTTCAGAAAATAAAAGATTATTACTCAACATGACACTTTTAAGAAGCATCTCTTATGGTCAGAAAATGCATTTTCTTCTATGTCTTCGGTGATTTGTTTTAAAAAAAAGACATCTAATGCATTTTTGTTCTAGTTTTCAGATTAAGTGCAACAAAGTAGCTCATCGTTCCACGATGGAATACCAATATCTTTCAGTCTACCCAATTACCAAAGGCAGTAACTCTGCCAGCCATTAATGTCTGCTTCTCTGCTGATTAATTATTGGAGGTGCACACAGCTACTTGCTGAGCCTTACAGTATTACACTAATTATAAATTAATATATTGGCCATTACATGCTAAGGAAATGTAGATAGCTAATGCATTCAAGCAAGACGTCTGTTTTAGAACAGCTGTACCTTATTTTTATCCCATTTGTTTTAATTTCTTGCTTAGCTGTCCCTCTGCCAGAATTGTGCTCAGCAAGTATGTCGAAGCATACAGGATTTGATGCCGGCAGCCTTGGTTTGCTTATCTTGTTTACAAATTAATCTGAGCCAGGTGTCCCAAGTAAATGTAATCAATGGGTCTTTGTCTTGATCACGTTTTGCTGGAGTGCGCGTAGAATTCCATCATATCCAGCAAATTAAACCCTGCAATTATTAAATACAATATACCGCATAGATCTTATTTACATTTCAGGTCTTTCTAAGTAGTTGTATGGTTGTTGGGGATTATCCGCTTGTAGTGCACCTTGTTTATCACCCTCTATTTCCTTTCAAAGTGTAAACTAGTCTTATAGTGTGTTCATGACCCTTAGATGAATGTTGTCCAACCTTTAGACTTTCCATTATAAATGTGTTTAGGAGTCAATAGCTAGGATTGACATTAACAAGGGTAGATTATTTTACTCAGTGTGATAGTGTTTGAAAAGTTCCAAACAGGGTCATGGATGTTTCTTTATTTCCATTTAACAAGTACAGTCTTCCAAATCAAAATGGATTTATTGCATACATTCCAGACATGTTACAACATACAGTAACAGTATATGTTTTTTAAAAGGCTTTAAAAATGCAATTTTTTTTATCTCTAGTCCTGTGACTTTGCCTAGAGTAGGATTATGTAATCAGGTTGCTACAAGCCTAAGGATGCA
>NC_092858.1:122715306-122728628 GCF_032062135.1 Pyxicephalus adspersus
TTTTTTTGCATAGAAATTCATTTCACATTGTAGGCTTATAATTCTTAGGCATAATTCACCGAAATTCGCCCCATACTTATAAATTTAATTTATAAATAAATTTAAAAATAAACTTTAAATAAAAAAACACAAAAATCTGTTTAAAAAAAATAAATAAATAAATAGAGAAACATGTAATATAATTGTACATTAGCATGTATATTATATATATTATAATTTTATATATATTATATAAAGCTATTTTGTATTGAATCCAATACAAAATTATTTACATTTCCCGCCTATCCTCCCACCCGCACCGACGACTCCGGGGAACCCCGGAGAATGCCTCTGCAGTTTGTGGCTGAAGATCGAAGAGGAAGGACGTGTCCCTAGGACCTGCAATGACCAGAAGGATTACCACTTTTTTCAGGTAAAATCCACCCTGAGTTATACTCGGGATTACTTCTAGGAGGGTTAAAAGCCATTTTCAGGCGATCAAACTACCTCCAACCCCTGACCTAGAACACTTATTACATGCTTGTTCCAGGTTTTGGACATATTAAAGCCAATAACAACTACTCAACTAACAATTTAAGTAGCAGACTGGTTATGATAATATTATAGTGTTAAAGTATCTGTTACAAAAACAGAGCAGAATTTCAACTGCGTTAATATTGTTTTCCAATATAGTTTTATCGTCAAAAAAATTGTTTTTTTAGTTTAGTATTATAGAGAAATATGTTATCTAATAAGTTATTAAGTAAAAGTTCCTAATTTAGTTGCAAGTGTTTTTACCAAACTTTGTACAATATGTTAGTATATATTATTATTTCCATGCTAAGGATGGCACCAATTTAATTAGAATGTTTTTATTTCAGGTAAGGCTAATAAGAGAAGTGTGAAGAGACCCACATATCAAGACTTTATAATAGATTTCCCTCAGTAAATTTAAGGTTTTAGAAAATTTGTATTGTTGATGTAAAATTCCATGTTAACATGTTTTCTGTGAGATTTTATCACTTAAAACCTTACTCCAGGCTTATAAAAAGTTATTCCTGCAGTACTATTTTTCTCATTGTTATTTTTGTCTAAATAGTAAAGAATTAGGTAAAAATGTTTTTATCCTATTTTTTTCAAAAGCTGTCCCAGAAGCCACCCATTCTCCCTACTTAACCTCTTTGCAGCTATCCAACCTCATTCATACAGTACAGAAACAGCTCACATCTAGGAGAGAATTCTATATCTAGGGAAGTGAGACATAAAGTAAGTAATTCACATTTTTCTTCACCTCTTAGACAAAACAGGCATTTAAACCTTCACTATGGTGAGAGTCTATTCCAAAGTTAACTGCAATGAATCAGTTTTAAGTTTACATAAAACAGTATAATGTCGACTTTTAACCACCTGAAGTTTTTACTAGTATATATACAGCTTGATTTCAATGTTTGCAGTGTTCCTTACTTGCGCAGCTGTAATCTAATCGCCTTAATTGCTATGATCTCACGATTGACTTTAAAAGATCCTCCTTAATCTCGCAGCTGAATTCGAATCACCTTAATTGCTATGATCTCACGATTGACAACTTAACAGATCCTCCTTATGTGCACAGCTGAAATCTAATCGCATTAATTGGCAGATTCGCGCCCCCTATTGCTCATTATTATGAAGGTAGGAATCCGGCTGTCAGTGATGAGGCGCGTGTACGAGCGCACTCGACTCCGGACCGCGGTAAACCGCGCTCGCTGGTCGTGCGTACGTTCGCGCTTCCAGCGATCGCGGATTTTATTGATGAATCAGGGGCATTGTGTCAGTACTATATACTTCTTGGGGTTGAACTTGAGTTACTGGACCTTTCCCCCAAGATGTCTTCATGATGGGCCCCTTAACATTTTAGTTTTAAACTCTGCATGAGGGTGTCCTGAGGCCTGATAAGATTCTCAGAATAAATGTTTAGCATACGATAAACTCTTCCAGCCAGGAAACAAAAGTTTCCCATATAGCTATGTGAAACTACATAATACATTGTCATTTTAGTTTTCGCTAAAAACTTCATGGATACCATTTAACCTGATATTCATGTGTGATTTATTTTCAAGATTGCCCATAGGAAGAGAGTAATTGATGGTTATAGGCCCTCTTCAAATAAGACACATTCTGTGCCAAGCTTGATGTTACCAACTCCAACCTTTCCTCCCATCCTCTCTGCCACTTTAGCTTCATCTTGTTTCATATACATAACAACCTGATAGTTGGCCTTTAGTTTATCAATCAGGACCTCTATATCAGCTTTGCTGGGCAATGCCCTTAGTTTAGTAAACTCAGAAATTGGGGTTGTTGAGATACCCATGGTAACATAGCAGTAGAATGAAGCAAAGAAGGACTAGCCATTCTGGTAATGCCAGAGTAAAAGTAGAGGATCTGGCTGTAATTACACATGCATCTCCCAGTTCTATGCAGCCTTATAATAAATTACTCCTTCCAACAGACCTCAATGGGTGAAAGATGTTAGATTTTAGAAAATCCTGGACAGGCACCATTTTCAAAAGACAACCACCCAGGTGGGGATAAGGAGGCAGCTGGACACTGTTGGAATTGGCATCATATTTTCCAAGTCTGTGTTTGTTGCTCTGTTCTAGAGCCTGAAAAAAAGGTAAAGAGGTCAGATGGAATGCATGATCATCCTACCATGTTTTTTACACCCTACAAATTGATAAAATCAAAAAAATGTCGTTTGGAAATGGAGTAGAATGAACAACATGTATACTTCAAAATATAAACTGTTATCTGTAGTATTATAAATCTTTCATTTTACTGTATATTTGGTATACAGTATAGTGAGGGGTGTGGACTAACTCAAACAGACTCAGATCATACGCACACCTGTACATCCACAAAAGTCTAAAAAAAAACATTTTACAGAAGTAGCAGAGATTTTGCTAGGCCCTAGCAGACTAAAGACACAATTTACTAAAGTATTATGCTATCATGACAATTCTCCAAGCCACAAGAGACAAAATGAAATGGCTGGCAGTGCTGTTACTTATAGCAAATAACAAATGCATTACCTTCAGGAATTGAGCCTAAAGTCTTCTGTGCTAGGGGATAGCTGTTTTCTTGTGTAACTAGCACTAATGGTGCAATTCCTGTGGATCAACAACTCACACTCCAGTACTCATTTAAACATTTCACAATATGGGCGAGTTTACAGACACATGCTTAAAAAAAACAAAAAAAAAAAAGATACTTTCAGTGTAAAAAGTTTGAAAAAAAAAATCTATATAGGGGATGCCTTGGTAACCCTAGGTGGTTATCAAAGAACCTCAACCAACAAACTGATTATAAAACAGATGCCAGTAAACATGATCTAGTTCTCATAACAAGTAGGACCTTTTGTTGACCCCTAAACTTAGATTTCAGATCCAGATTCCCATATGAAATTAAGCTGGGAGGTCCATTAAAATACATTACCCAATACCAGTCTAGGGCGGTGTGTGTCAACCAATAGTCATCTTACAGATCACACCTAGTAACCAATCCAAGAGCCCCAAAAAAACCTAATGGGAATTAACTATATTAAAATGGGAACTGAGAGAATGGAGCTCTCTCTCTCTTAGGCCTTTCTGAGGTAAGCTGTTATGGAGTCCTTTTCTAAAGGAAGCAGGCTCCTGAAGTATCCACTAACATCCTAGCAGGTAGCTATAAGATATTCTTACATTATAGGGGTCTATATTAGCATTGTTTTGCTATTTTGTAATTACTGTATTAGGTACTAATAATTGTTAGATTATTACCGGGGTTTACTTACTAACAACATTTTTTTCATTTATTGTATGTTTTATTGATGAAGTCCTACATTTATTGTATGTTTTATTGATGAAGTTTCTCAAAGTCAACCAATATTGCATTGCATTTTATGTTTCATTATGTTTCCTAATTAAACTGTTTGAATGACTAGCTATTATTTGTGCATGAACCTTCATTTATTGAATATATATGTGCATTGGTAGGGTGATATAATATCCATATTTATGCAGATAATATTCCTAACAACTCCTCTGAAGATTAGAATTAAGCCAACATGCGCAGGTGCGGTTCATGAAGGCTTTGGTAAACATTCTTTATTCATCAAACCTGATTGTTCATAGCAAACCCCTGGAATTCCATAGGAGGCACGTCAAGGTAAAGTAATTGTTACCCCTGTATTCTATGTGAGAAGACAAATTGTATTAATTTATATTTTTAACCTATTTTATAAGAAGGCTTATAACATATCCCCCCCATCTAACATCCACATCCTTTTTGGGGGACTGAATGTATGGCAGAGGCCCTGTTCCTCAACTTCTTACTGACCATACTTTCCCTATGCAGTTTTCCTTACTGTTACTTTGTAACATACTTTGTGTACCCTTTTTTATAAAAAAAAGAGCTGGTACAAGGTTGCTGTATATCTCGACTTTACCCTCCTGCCCACAGAAGAAATATAAGGCTAGGCATTATTCTTCCTTTAAAAGTTTCCCAAATTTCAGTATAAGTTTAATAGGGTGAATGGCAAACAATGAAAGTTCAATTTTTCATTAAATTTTAACCTTATGGGTGCCCTCACATGTTTCTAGCCTGACAATATTCTGAACTTCAATATTTGTAAGACTGACCCTTTTATTCTGACAGTTTGCCAGTCTCTCCTAGAAAGATTTTAAGGAATCGCCTTTAAATATTTTACGTATAAGTCCACGTAAAGGATTTGTTCCAAAATTTTGTGCATTTTCTTCCACTGTTGGCAAATTCCGCTTTACTTCATAGTTAGTTTGCAGATCTTACAAAAAATAAAAGACTTCTCATACTAGTAAAATTAATAGAATCATCTTCTATTTAAGCATATGTGTATTTTTCACATTCTAACTGACAATTCCCCTTCAAAGCAACCATAAACATTCTGTGGAATAGGCATTGCAGAAATTTCTGCCTCAATATAGCATAGATAATTTTTTGTGATAGTTAGTGATAGATGTTAAAGCTCGAGGGCCCATGTCCTTTGTGATTGCTGATATTTAATGAACAAAACATTGTGATAGAACGAGGAAGCCTGAAACAAGGAATACACAATTCTAAAACGGATTGCTTATTTATATCAGATGTGCAGTTTTTCATCTCTGCAGCAAGATATCTTCATTTATTTACAGCAGGTGCTGTACCTGATACAAAAATAGATATATGTTGCTTCAGTCCTTTGACTGTTATTATTCCGGTGTATTCATGACTTCACCTTGTAGCATAACAGGCTGATTATATTAATTCACTATCACAATAGTCATCTCAACAGTCTTTGTCCTTGTTTCACAGAGGTGTCAGATTGCCATCAGCATAAAACATTTACCATTAAAATGTCACCCAGAAACAAAGCAGAAAGGGAGATACGATATGAGCCAGAGATGTGACATTTCACATCTTCCCAATTCCTGTACGGATGTGTCTCCACACAGAACTGCTGCAATATTATTACCTCAGTTGGAAATACCATCAGGCACTTGTAAGTAACCACACGCTGACTCTTTAGGAAAATCAATGCATAGAAAACCAGTTAATGCATTTATTTTTTTCTCTTTTCATATGTCTGTGAAAAGGCCAGGGCTATATTTTTTATTGTTACTAAAAGCAAATAAAAAAATTTAAAATAAAGTCTCATTAACCAATTCAGTTCCAGAATACTACAATTCAAACAAGTTCTCTATAGCTTTATCTGTTTACCTATAATAATGAGCAATATTTTACTTTAGAGGCAGTTTTCATGTACACACGCACATGGGTCTGCTGCTGAATTCAACAGTATCCTTGACTAGGGTAGCTCGGACCTTTTGCCCAAAACTTCCTCCCACACATAAAACCACCCCCACCTCACTTGCCAGCCCCCCTTCCCTACAATCTCCCAAATAACACATTGAAACCTGTTGCACTTAAAATGGCTGGCAAGCAACCGTTTATTTAACAAAAAAATACAAAAAATTTAACATTTTCCATAAAATATAACTGTGTATATATATATCTATAAGCATACACTTAAAAAAAATAAAATAACATCCACATAACATATAAATTACCCCTTTAATAACATAATAACACAATCCCTACCAGAACCAACAGTTTAACCCAAACTGCTAGGTAGTAGGTCCAGAAGGTAAAGTCTGCATCACCATTACATTGCTAAACTTGACCAATACCATCATACCACCCTGGCCCCTAGCAGCACAGCACCGCCTCAGTGGCCTACACCGTTCACCACATAAAGGGGGACCCCAACAACTTGGGTGCCCCCCACCATAATTTACCCAGGACTCTTACCTTCCACCAGACCTCAACCGCCTACCCCAACTCCTTTTAACAGGGCAGGTGGGTGGAAAATGTCATCCCTCAAAACTCAAGCGTCATCAGGATTTTCCTTTCCCCAGCCAATCACAGAGCACTAGAGATTAATGAATGGAGAGACTTGTCCCCATTTAGCCTCTAGTGCTCGGGGATCCCGTGGGACTCCTGTGCTCTTGGATAGAGAATCTCAATCCAAGAACACATACTATAGTTACGCTAGGGCTGCAAGAGCAATCAGGGGAGTCGAGCTGTCAGCTCTGCTTCCCTGATTGCTCTTGCAGTTCTACACAGTACCGAAAAATCTAGCAAGCAAATTAAAAGTAGCATGGGAGTATAAGACAGCCATTCTAATACTTTGTACACAAAATGTAGTAATACTGTACTACTTGTTTTTAACCATTGAATTTTTTTACTATTAAAAAAGGAATAAAACAATGAAAGCAGAAAAGACTGATGATACAGTCAGATGTAAAATTTGTTTAAAACTTTTGTAAAATTACAAAAACCTAGAATATATACCAAAATAAGACACATGAAAATAAAACACATTATATAATATATAATAATTTCCCTTGAAACTGTGTTAAAAGATGCTATCTAGCAGTACTCAGTATAATATTTCAAATGTTCTTATATTTTCAAGGCATTCATTCTGCGTAGATTCCACTATGACAGCCATGCTCTCCTGAATAGACATAACATTAGAAAGGAGATTGTACAGTAGTAACAACAGTTAATGTGTTTTTCATCAGTGATGGTAGAATTGACTTAATGCTTAGAACCCCTAATTTCTATGCAACATCAGGGACCCAGGATCAGTTAAGTCCCTGTTGAATTTTTATACTCAGCAGCTGCTTTGAATTAAAAGAAATTAAATGGCTAATTGTTTTTCAAGGCCTTGGAGTCCCAATGAGATCAAACAGAGGCAGATGAGATGCTAAATATAAAAGTAATTTGCCATGATTTAGGTGATACCTTATAATGTTTATCATTTCCTTCTTCTCAACAGATGTTTGTATAATGCCTCATTTTATCTCAGGTCCTTCCAAGGTGCCATTAATAACTCATAACTGACCTCTGAAAATCAGTGCATAATTCAGCAATCAATAATCCTTTATTGCATCCCAGTAAAAGTGTGATAAAGAAGTGTTCTTCAGCTTTGTGGTATAGTCATGAGGCTGAACAAAGTGGGGTTTCATTTCACTAAGAGATAAGTTCTGTTTGACAAAAGATTCTCTGATCTTTAATCTAAAGTGATGTTCTTGTATTGTTGTCTATCACTGCATGATTTATTCACCTATTCGTGGAGTGTATGTACAAAATAGAACTGAAATGACTCACAGCAAGGTTTCTGGTACATGGGAAATTTTTTATCACGTTACAGCATGCTTGAGCATGTCCTATAAGTCCTCTTTTTATTATCTATCACACATTGGGCCTGATTTATTTAAGCTCTTCAAGTCTGGAGAAGATAGACTATAATGGGAAAACCTGGCTGATCCAGCAAAACTGGAACAGATTTTTTTAAATAGTTTGGCAACCTTGGAGAGCTTTTATTTTCAGGCCCAATGTATATATAAAAGTGGTAAGAGATCATATACCTGGTGTCTGTGTTAAAACTATAAATGCCAGATACTGATCAAGACCAATTAGTAATTTCATATACCACAATTTTTATGTGTGTACGTTCCTAACTGCCTACGAAAGATTAGATTTCCTCCCAAAAATGCACAGACTCCTTGAGCGATAACCGCATTTGATTTACCAGTTGCATTTATTGTGTTCATATTTTCTAGTCTAGAGTTCATCACACCAGTACTATGGGTGACCATAATGGTACCTCCAAATCATTATTCTGCTCTTATGGCTGCTATACTACATTTCAGAAATGTTATATTTTAATTCAAATGAATTTTAAAAATTTGCTAAATTTAGCTTTTATTTTGAAGAACATGACCAGGGTGAAAAAGATGAAGGTCTGGCCCTCTGCTGCAAGCTTACTACCCCCTGAACCTTTTAGTGACTTCTTGATCCTATTTAATAACACTCATGACACAATATGCTTTATGGGTAAACTGGCCATAGCAACCTTTTTAATAATATTATCAATTAAATATTAACAACCAAACAGTAAATAAAAACACTCTCCACCAATAGTATACAAAAAACAATTCTGCAGGTTTTGTAAAGGTCCATGAAAGTACCATCCATTTAATTGACTTTGAGATACATCTGTTTAACCACCAGAGGCCCCCAGGCGCTACCACACTGCCTAGGGGACAATTTTCAGGTATGCCTTCGTTCTTACCAGGCCTCACAAGAACCCTGTGTGCTGTGAGACCCCCTTATCCAGAAGCCCATACCCTGATGGGTTCCCACCTCTGCTGCCTTGAATGCATTGAACCCCACTGTCATGGACCACCAAAACCGCCACCAAGTGCGAGCATGATCCCTTATGCTTGTGTGCAACTCCACACACGGAAAGCCCTTTGCAAGCCCTCCTGGATGCCCATAAATCAGACATATGTCCCCACAGCATTCAGGTGTCTAACCACAAGATATGTCCCCACAGCTCCTGGTGTCTAACCACAAGACCCCCAATTCGCATTACAAAATGTCCCACTTCCTTATTATTCTTGATACGCGCCTTATTTAATCTATCCACAGATGGGGCATGACGCCACACCAGGCGCCCCACCATATCCGACCACAAGAACACATTGTTAAGTTCCCTCATAGATCTTATACCTAAATCATTCCCCCAGCATGTATAAGGACTATGTCCGGAGGCCTGTCCAGACGGGCATATCAATGGATCTCCGGGATCACACAGTTTCACTGCAAGCCCAGAATGCCTATCCAGCACACCTGAGCATCACTGCGTAAGAATCCCAATTGCCTCAGCTTAGGTCGCATATCTGCACGCTACGCTCCCCAATAAACATACGAGTGCCCAATGATCCATATTTAGTTGCACCTGAAAGTAAACAACAAAGAAAACAAACTACAGCCACATGCCCAAGCCAGCTCGCAACACCAGCACCACTAACACCAGCAGAATCCATTAATACCCAACTGATCACAATTTTTTGCCGACAAAAAACCTCATACAAAAAACTGCCATCAAAGGAGATGGTGGCATACATACAGTCTAAAGGGTGGACTCCCACCTTCGCTGGCGCTTATTTGCTTCCTCACCCAGCCCCCATCTGTCCACCTCGGTAGCTGAACCTATTCGAAAGGAATAGGATAAATACTCACCTGCTTCTCTTCTGGTGGCCATGACACACTTCCGAAACACTGCCCCAAACTGAAAGCATGTTAGAAAAGAGCCATCCTGGTGTGGTGCACAAAAAAGGGGCCATTCCTTTCCGGGCGCACTCTCAAGTACTCCCCCACCCACCTCACCGGGCAAAGACCCGACCCAGGAAGTGCATGAAGCTCTAAACACACACCCCGCCCCATTTCATCTGTCTTAGACCGACGAATCCACACCTGCAAGTTGGTAGAAGACCACATCACATCATCCTGCAACAAGCCACCTGGTTTGTTCTTGCTTGCACTGACCATCTCCCCATCCCTTAATGTCGCTAAGAAGGCCACAGTAAAAAACTGGTAAATAACAAAACCTCAAAGCTAAACCAAAGCACCCCAATGGTTTGGAATCAAAATTCCAAACCAGAAAACATAACACCCGTGATTCCTCCTCCCTCCTGGCATAATCACCACCATCATGTTGCAAAAAAAAAAAAAACACCTTCACTTCACTTACGTTCTCCATGTTCCAGAACTGAGTGACCTCTGAATCAAGTAGGCAACAACCCCCAGATGATCCTCCACAGTCCAGACAGACAAGCCGCACCCAACCCCCCCCCCCCCCCCCCCCCCCCATTTCAAACACTTTCTCAAAGCCGCAACCACCCCCCCCCCCGCAGCACAAACAACAGGGGGTTGATAAAGCAGTGTTATTATTAATGGCCCCTACCACAGCCAAATTGTCACAAAACAAGCACACTTTACAATTGCATAACTCGCTCGCTCACAACTCCAAAACCACCACCACTGGGAATAACTCCAACAACACTAAATTTTTGGCACAACCCCTGCTCCTTCCATTCTGCAGGCCAAGGTTCAGCGCTCCATTTTCCAGGTAAATATACTCCGTAACCTGCCGATCCAGCAGCGTCTGTTTACAAATGTAATGCTTCATTCGACACTGCTTCCTCCAACCACAATGAGCGCCCAATGTAAGTCTGCAAAAAATGTATCCAAACCTCCAAATCATCCCACAATACTTTAGTTAATTGCACAAAATGCCCAGTGGATTTAATTCCAACCGTGACTACCACCAAAGTCGGCTGAAAATTCGTCCCATCTACATTATTCTGTAAGCAATGTTCAATTTGTCCAACAGGGATTGCAGCTCACGTAATCTAATTTTGCGCAAATGCCAAGCCCTTGACACTTTTTTCCATGGCAACCTACATTCCATAGCTACAGAGTCTAAAACAATACAAAGAAAGCAGATCACTGTGGACGGAGGCTCCATCTTATTTCCTGCCAAGGGAACTACAAAATCATCCTCCACATGTTGCAACGTACCCAATAAATTAGCACACAAGAGAACCAGCAGGCCCAACACATAGAAAGTCCTCTAAGTAATGGATAATTAAACCTAAACCAGACACCACCTTTACCACCCACTCTAAAAAAGAACTAAAAATTTGAAATTACGCACATGAAATGGAACAACCCATAGGAAGGCATTTATCTACAAAATACTTGCCATGCCATTGACAACCCAACAACCAAAAACTGCATTGGGTGCACCAGCAACAACCTAAATGCGGCTTCAATATCTGCCTTAGCAATTAGACAACCCTTGCGCGCCTTCCTTACTAAAGAAACGGCCGCATCAAATGAGGTGTAGACCACCTTGCATAAATCTGGATCTATGCTATTAATTACCTGACCCCCCCCCCTTGGATAAGAAAGGTGATGTATCAATTGGAACTTTGTTAGGTTCTTTTTTGGGAACACCCAGCGGAGATATCACCATTACACCAAAAGGGGGTGAATGAAAAGGTCCTGCCATGCGACACAGGGAAACCTCCTTGCGTAATTTTTCTAAAACCACCGCTGGGTGCCCAAGAGCTGACCACAAATTATTTGCTGGAGGAGGGGCGGACTCCAAACTACTCGGCATACAGAAACCTTTTGAAAATCCCTGCTCTAAAAAAGTTGCCGCTGCCCGATCATGATACTTGCCGAGAAAAGGTAACATTCTTGCCAACTTCGCTGGCATCATCCCTCGCAGACTCAGATGCTGTCCCTTATCCCGTGCTGGACATCGCACAAAGGCATGTGCATTTCCACAGCTGGAGCATTCATGCTGGAATCGACAGGCATTCCCAAGCTTGCAGGCACCTTCATTACAGAGCCAGCAAACGCCTTTTCTCCCACCAGCTGAGGGCACGGAAGTCATCAAGCGCAAGGCTAATGTCCCTGTGGTCCCAGTGCATGCCTGACCGAATGGCTTTGCATTGACAAAATCGTTCATCATATTGCAGCCATGCCACCGCCCCATAATCTCGATGCACTTCGCTAATTGTATCCAAGTAACTTCGCTAATTGCATCCAAGTAATCCATGCTAATTGCATGCAGTGCAATGTTCGGGTGCCTTTTCACCCCCAATGCTCGCTAAAATGGCAAACGCCTAGAGCCAATTTTGAAAAGGCCACGCATTCTTCTTATCTCCAGAACGTTTTCCATCCCCATGTTTGAAGTTCCTGGATCCAAAACGATCCGTAGGAAGTAAAGAAAAAATCTCAACATACTCACCCTTCCCTATTTTTTCATGTACCTCCTGCAGCAGGCAAAGGGCCCTCAAAGCAAACATAGAACTCACCCTTGGGCGCATCAGCCACCACAAGTTCTTCGCCAGTCACACTAGCATCTTCTCATACCCCGCTGTCTTTTCAAGCGACACCCAATGAACCCCCTGAAACCACCAACTGAGGTGGTGGACAAACCACTAGTTCCCCCTTAAGGCACCTCCCGCCTATCCACCAAAACCCATTCATCTGGAGCCACCACTGCCCCCCAAACTCTGGATTCCACACCACAGCTGGGGAAGGTAGACCCCCCCAATACCTGAACCAATACCTGACAGTAAAGAGGATTTCTCCAGACTTTCCCTACTGCCGCACTGAGGCGCACTGGCGGCCTGGACTGCTGAGCCCATATTCTGGCCAGTTGCGCTGGTAAAGCAACCCGCTCACCCCCTGGTACCAAGGTGGCAAACGAATCTCGGAGCCATGCCACTGCTCGGATGTCAGCCATGGTCCTGAGATGGCTCAAGAGGTCATCAACCGAGTACATGATAAGAAATTTTTCTTGTCAGCTTTCCAAAATTAATGACCTCTCCCCCACTCAGTCACCTTCTTAAAGCCTGTCCTTTGACCCCTCCCACCTTCAGTCACACCATTTCACCTCCGGTCAATTTGACCAATCAATTTAAATTATAACATCCCCCTCCTAATCCATTCCTCCCCCCCCCCATACCCTAATATTTTTCAGCTACGGGCCTACTTATGAATCAGAAAAAAATGAATACTTTATTACTTTATTTTTTAACTAGCAATTAGGTAAAGATTTTGTGGATGATTTATTAAGGAAGTGGAGCATGTTCACTTTCAAATAGATTTTCAGTTGTCCTAGTAAATGATTGTAAATCTACAAGGAATACTCAGTTATGTGCAAGGAAAGGAAATCAGATATTTGCTTTTGTATTAAAAGTTAAATTCAGAGTGGCACTTCAATTAAACTAGTCCAATAATGCTTGAATTCTACAACTCAGATGAAATAAATAAATGAAAAATAAAATTTCCAATGTATATCCTTCTACATAATATATATTCTTCTCACACTTTAATAATCCTTATTCAACATGCTCATGCACTCACCAACTTAGGTGGAC
>NC_092858.1:122729640-122730935 GCF_032062135.1 Pyxicephalus adspersus
GATACTATTTTTGCAAAAGGCAAAATATTAGCCTAATTTTTATGTATAATTGCCACATTTTCCACATAATTTTCACAAATCTGACAACTTTTAACAATCATATAGGCATCTCTACTGATTTTTGTAACTGATACTTTGTACATGGCTAATGATATCTTTTTATCATTAGAAAGTTAACATTGGGATATTTGCATACTGGTAAATGTATCTACCATGTTACCGTACATTCTGAAAGGGCATGGAGGATACAGAGATAATAGATACAGAATTGTTTCCTCTCACTGGGAACTCATACAAGCTCCACTGACAATCCAATAAATTTGTTTTCTGTATTGAAAATACTGGAATACAACCAACATTTCTCTATGAAGCCTGCCAACGATGTTTTTAAATGCTAAAATACCTGTTTCCTTTACTTCATCCAAATTATATTATCACTAGTTTCCCCTTTATTATCTCAATGATTTATTAATCCAATAGTGGAAACACAGATGTCAGGTGTAGGAGGGGGGATTCATTAGCGACAGCTCACTTTAGACTAGGAACTCATCATTTTCAAAAGTCTGGCATCGCCACTCCATCACATTAAAGATTACAGGGTATTATTTTTGGTTATATGGCACTACCGGGACAGTATTAACAGTTTAATGTATCTACAAGCTAAACGTCTCATTTTCAGATTGTCAGTGCACGAAATACCCCTAGTGACTTTTCAAATGACTGAAAACTTGCAGCTTCAATCCCAACTAAACAAAACAAAACCTAGGGTCACATGAATAAAAAGTTTATCAGTGTAATATGTTTCTTTAATAACAGAACTATTATGATTTACCTATTCATAAAAGTGTTGATCACCTAACATTATCATCACTTCTATAAATGATTACCAGTTATTAACATTTACCAGAACTTTTACTATAGCTGGAATAGGGTCCTCTGCAAATAACTTTTGGTAGTGGTGACCTCTTTAGATAGGAGTGGAGTCTAGTGGTGGTATTTCTAACACCCTGATTGCAACTTTGACCCCAACTGCTTTGACACATATGCTACTATGAAAAGATGATAATCACTGAATCCTTTGAACTAAATATTCCCATGCTTCATCCTTCCACTCCTTCCACTGGAATAATCCCATGGAGTAATAATGGTATGTCATCGAAAGCATTGATTACTATACAACATCTGATCGCTCCTTATGACATTTTGCATTCTAAAAGTGGCAAGTAAATAACAACATGTCCTGGCTTCTATTGAAAGAAAAGATAAATCTGAAAATTAATGATTCAGTAAGTAAT
>NC_092858.1:122731562-122735658 GCF_032062135.1 Pyxicephalus adspersus
GTTGGTGTTATGTCATTCAAGCATTGATGTTGGAAAGCAAGATTACTTGTATAAAACCAATAACACAGACTTTCTTGTTCAGTTAGGAGAGATATGACCCCATAGTGTTGTAGGTAGTCTCTTTTAGTGCACCACAGTGTATATAATCAAAAAGGTAAAATATCACCTTTAGTAGTATTTTCTTCAGATTTAGAACAAAATAGAGCACATTTTTGTTCTTTAGTGGTAAATTCTACTGGGGTCTTTCTTTAACTGCTTCCTGTCTGTTGGAAGACAGGAAGCAGTGAAAGAGTGAAGTTATTTTAAACAATAATCTTTTCATTAAAGCATTGCCACTCCATAGGTATATCAGCTTATTATATTTAAAATTTGTAAAAAGCAAATAAAACAAATAAAATGACAAGCTGTGCTGCTTCTGTAAGGTTACTCCATAACATTCCTATGAGACATAGCACAGCTCTCAATACCATCTAAAATAGGAATTTCAATAGATACCTCCAGTATTCTATAGAAACACATATGCACCTTAAGAATGTTATAGGTTTTGAATATTTTATGGTCGCAATGTAGACATATCATCCTCATTTGATTGTTGTCCTACCAAATACATGTTTATTTGGATTTTTCTGGTTAGTGGTCAAACCACGTTATGCTCTGGGAGTCAGGAATGGTATTTCAACCAGTGAAGACACAGATGGATTACATATATAATAACAACAAAACAAAATCAGTTGGACATATTCTGAAAACATTTTACCATTTGAGAAGGTAAGGAATTCTACAGCATGTAAATCTGTGTAGGTATTTCAGTTACTGTAATTCAATAACCATCCAATGTGAATATTAGGATGCACATGGCACTGGTTTACACAAATGCCTGAAGAAAGATTATAGGACAACAGTTCATGCAATGTAAAGGCAGTGTTGCAGTTCCTCGTCCTTGCTTAGCAAATGTGGTTTTAATTCAACATATATTAGCTCTGTATAATTTTAAAGTATGCACATAACGGACAAAAGTGTGCAGCTGTTCCTTATTTTATTAAAAAGCCCTAGTCAAGACTATGCCTGGATTGATGATAATCAATGTTTTGGATGAGACTGACTTTATCTGTTGCAGGCAGGTGAAAGCATTTCTTTTGTTTTCTCTACTCCAGTAAGGATCATACTATTAGTATGGTAACTTTGTAGCAAGTCATAAAGTGGTAGGCAGCAACAGACTGACTTTGCCAGACATTTGCATCCAAGAACAGCATTCTGCAAAAAGATTACATTTCTATACCAACATCTGAATCCAGAAAATACATGCCGACACTAGAAAATGCTGAACAAAGCTGGTTCTATCCTACTGAAAAAAAAATCAAATTATTCTCAATGGCACCGTAATAAATACCTGCAAGTGTTACATTTTTTATTGTGATGCACTAATTTCACAAAATGTATATCTGTATTAATTTCAATTGAATAAAAGGTTATTTTGTTCTCCCAATGTATACGTTTGCATGCATTTCACACAATAACTGTGATATAGATTTCTTAGATAGATAGTCTTTGAGTGTTGCTGGGTTTAAAAGCCAAAGTAATACAATGTTTGTTGAAAAGCATCCTGAGGTTTTCAGAAACTCCATCCATATGTAAGACGACTATGTTATTAAGAATGCTCCTCTCCATTCTGTTTGTCATATGGTGTTCCTGCTGGGCACAGTTTTGAAAGAATCCAGTCTCGGTTATCATTACTTTTTAAAGATCATCCGAGATGTTTGGATTCCTTGTCAGTGTGAGTTATAACTTTTTGAGTTTGATGTATGAGTAATATATCCCCAGCTTGCTATTTTTTGGGTTATGGTCATCAGTAGATGATCATCATTAAGACTGGACGTCCACTAGAATTCCAGTATCCATCTTCTTTGATACATATTACACAGTCATTATGTTGCCTGTATATCTTCCCAGGTGAGTAGTATGTCACTGTCCACTGAGGGGATGAGTTCCATTAAGGCCTATACTGCATGTATTTTAATTTTGACTTTTTCCACTTACTGACAGATGGTTTGAATGTTCTAATTTCCATTTATGTAAAGGTTGGCCACAAAGGGAGACATACTTTTCCATATACTTGAAGTAGGGGTTGTGCTTACATAGGTCCAGCAAACTACATATGTTGTGGTGTGTCTATGCAATTATCCAGAATGTACTGTATACAATTGTCTCATCTGCTTCAAAAGTAGGTACACATATGCCCAGTAATATGACCTTACACACACAAAGGACCTGGTACTTTTTGCCACCTGTTACATTTGTTGACAAGAATAAACAGTATACATGTACACATGGAATGCATGCTATGCTAGATTACCCTTGTTTAACTAGCTTATATCTATTACATGGGGAAAACCAGCACATGTTTCACCTCTTTATTTTATATTGTGCAATACACAGAGACATCTAGGATATTGTCTCACTACAGCAACTCTCATTGAGAATTTTCATTTAGATTTTTCTAATTTAGATTTCTAGGGGGACAGAACTAATATTATATTAATAATATCTGTCAAAAAATGTTAGTTGGTTAGCCCTATTCCTGCAAGTTTTAGGTAGTCGGAGCAACAAATCTGTCTATTTCTCCCAGAACATCATGGATGGTATACTCATTATCAGATCATCTCCTTCCTCCTCTAACTTCAGATAATCAATGGCTGGGCAAAGCTTCCAGTGGTCAAAGGTCGGTTGCCTTCACCCAGGGCACAACAAACCAAAATCTAGTCTTTAATGATGATGCGGGCATGTATAGATCAAGACCAAGTGGAGGTAATAAGTCCTCCCTATTGGCTGCAAGTCCTAAAGAGGGTAAAGAAATTGATTTAACCCATTTTCTTTTTTACCTACGTGCATAGTTAGATTACTGCATCAGTTAACCACAGCAGGGTCTTGGGATTCAGTTATAGGTGTCTCTGCTGCTTGTCCTGAAATGGATAATGGGGTAAATGAAATGAATTAGTTAATCTAGTCCCTTTAGATCATGGGTGCCCAACAGGTGCATCACGATCTACTGGTAAAACGCAAAGGCAATGCGAATACATCGCGGAGCCCTGCCTTTCAAAATAAATTCTATCACAGGAATTATTACGTCCCACTATTTTGTTGTTAGTAGATCATTTTGACTTGGTCATTTTTAAAGTAGCTCGCAAGCCAAAAAAGTGTGAGCACCCCTGCTTTAGATCATAGGTCACAGTGTTGGTCAGTTGGTAGATATAATCTACAATTCCCTAAATACCATATCGTATCTGCTTAATGGAAGCATTAAAAGTGGATTCAAAATTATGGTACTCCTTTATAAGCAATTGCAATGACAGATCATTATGGCAAGAGAGTTTGGTCAGAATTTTTACAGGTATATTCATTGCTAAATATTTTGGTGTCAGGCAAGTAGTATTATATTTTATTGATAAATTCATTATCTAATGTATATTCTTAACCTTTAAATAACATTTTTTCTGATAGCATCTTTTTTTCCTAAATCACATAATTGCTCTTCTTGTCTGAGTTTCTTTTCAGCAAAACAAATTTCCGAAGAATTCCATAAACAAGTCTTCATTACTGATAACAGGCCTACACCAGAGAAACTGGGGCACTTACATTCTTCAATTACATTGACTTCCTATTCTTCTTATGAATTCCTGCTTTTTAAAACTGCATTTTCAGTATTTTTTTGGTGCATGTATATATTTAAATTGGTAGATTTAGCAGTTTAAAGAAATAGAACTGCATATTGGTTTGAATTCTATGGAATTTCCTCTCATTCATTCAGCTGCACGTTGGGTTGGGTTCAGCAAAAATGTATACGTAATTATTAAGGTTTGGATGTCTGCTTGTTTTAGGACAAACATTTGTCCTGATTTATGGTCTAATCTTGTTTTTTTGCCACTGGCTGGCTGAACCAGACTGGTTGTGTAAATTTCAGGTTACTCTTTCATCTTTTGTAGCCCATGAAAAAGTGATACGAAGAGTTTACACTGAAAGTTTAGTGTTCACAGTATATTGGTTTGAAAAAGAGGAATGCAATGGACAGCATTCTCTCCCATGTTTTGTTTTGTTTTTT
>NC_092858.1:122736468-122845049 GCF_032062135.1 Pyxicephalus adspersus
GTGTTATTGTCAGCACCTGCCTTGTGCACATTCCTATATGTTTCTATTGAAGTTGCTGTGCTGAGGTGAAAACATTGAACTCCATTAACTGAATTAGAAATGTTTGTGAGCAGACTAGCTGGTAATAAACTTAGCGTGTTTACTACATAAAAGTTTATTGTGCAGGAACAAAACAGATTACCACTGAGTATTTATTCACTGTTACCTTGGTAACCATTTGCCCATTTTCCTTTAGTGTCTATGTTTTATTGCTAGCCTTGTTCACATGAATGACAAGCTATGAACAATGTATGCTTTGGCATACAATATACCTATATTTCAATAATTTTCTATTCCCAGTAATAATTTATTGACACTGTTTAGGCTATGGGCATTATTAATAAGTTGATTGTATTTTAAATTGAACCAGTAACAGCAGCTTATACCCGTGTGAGAAGCAATTTCAATTCTCCTATTGCAGTTATCATTATCTTTTTTCATATCCTATTCTATCTTTCCATGTAATATAAAGTCATATTGCAGTGTTTTATCTTTTGTTTATGCTAGAAGAACTATCCATCAGAAACAAATCTTGCTTATTCCACTGGAGAAATTCACCTAGGTATATGTACATAATAGTTCCCTGCATTACCAACTAGTATAATGAAGGAATTACACATGGACTACCAACACAACAAGGTTGTTTACACTGATTACAAATGTAGTAAAGATATTTATAATTGACAGCAATCCAACAGGAGTATTTACACTGATCACTAATGTAATTGGAAGCTTTACACTAACCGCTTATATACCTGGGTGTACACACTGCCTATCAACATAATTAAAAGATTAAGACTGACCACTAACACATTGTCAATCCAGTTTGATAGCCACTCCCTACCTAAGGAAATGCCAACTTTTGGCATCAGCAAAGTCCAGTTCATCACACTCTTTCATGCAGGTTCACTTGACTTTTACCATAATAAATGGAATGCTCACACACAGGGCCTGATTTATTAAAGCTCTCCGAGGCTGGAGAAGATACACTTTCATTAGTGAACCTGGGTGATCAAGGCAAACCTGGAATGGATCTGGCCCAGGAATAAAAACATTTGCTAACATATAGCAAACGACTTTTAAAAAGTCCATACCAGGTTTGCTGAATCATCAAGGTTTACTTATAAAAATGTATCTTCCCCAGCCTTGTAGAGCTTTAATAAATCAGGCCCACAATGTTGAGTTGAGAAAGCATGGAAAGTTGGCTTTACTTCCTAAAAAGACAGTTGCAGCTACTGCCTCTATCTCAATTCAGGTAGAACTCCCTATCACTAGTGCTCCATTAAAATGCAAAACAAAAGGTTCCAGGAACAGGGCTGAATACTTAAAAGCCCTTTGAAGGGATCTTCAGCAGCTTTTTGCTCTGTATACCCCTAGACAGACTTCTCATTACTCTGCAGTCAGTGTAGCTCCTAAGTCTTCTCCTCTGTGTGCAGCTCCCAGGATATCTCATCCTTTCCCTGTATGTGCTGCTCTTCACACCTCTCTACTTTTTTCCCACCCCTTTCCTCTATCTACAGCTCATTAGACATTTTAGCCATCTTCTTAAATATAGCTCATCAGACATTCCAGACCTCTCCTCTGTCTACAGATCATCAAAATTTGCAGCCCCCATCTCTGTAGTTTATCAAACTTGTCAGCCCCCTTCTCTTGGTATAACCCATCACCTTTAACCCTCTCCTCTGTCTACAGCTTATCTTCAATCTTATCCTTGGTGTGCAACTAATCAGACCTCTCACTCATCCTCTTTTATGCATTTTCCTAAATCTTTCATCTGTGTGCTCTTTGTACCACTCACCAAACCTCCTATTCTGCCTCTCTGTGAGTCCTGTGGCCTTCCCTCTGTACTGCTCCACTCTACGCCCAGCACTGCACATCCTAGCTTTTATACCACTGAGACCTCTTACCTCTGTCCCCTGAATTTTATCATACCTCTCAAGTATGAGCTTCCCTCTGTGCAGAACTTATCAGAAATCACTTTACAATCTGTGCTGTACATTCTGTACACATTCTGCTACATTTTGCATAGTGTATAAAATACTTACACTCTACACATTCAGATTTACATTCTGTTCCCAACACTGGTCAATTATATAGCAGGTGGTATAAAGTCTATACTACCGACGGCTTTGTTCAGGATACTCTACTGTGTATAATGTACAACACAACATGCACATGGATGTGTACGGTAGAGAATGTACTTTTTGCTCCCTCCTGTACAATGTATGTCATGTTACTTACATCATTCTATTTGGTACACTGTTACCTATTTCACACCATTTTTATTTGCACATTGTGCTTTATATTAATATGCTCAAAACCACTTTTAACACTGTGCTGTACAGACTTTGAACTACATATTCCTTCACTCAGTATACTTTGTTAAATAGACTGTACTACTGTTAAATTTGTCATAATGGTTCCCTGTAACCAGCCAGGTACACATTTGCTACTACTAGTTAGCATTAGCCAAAACAATTTCACCGCTAATAATTCTATTGACTAGAATTAGCATATGGCTCATGAATGACGGAATTTCTGCAGGGAATTTAAACTTTATATAGGTATTAGCTGTTGGGACAGATTGTCTTTAAAAAGTGTTTTCCAGGTAAAATGAAACAAAACAAAGTACCCCATCTGGTGTACTGTACATTCTAAATTTTGCTGCATACTGTTGAATAATTATTTTTTCCAGAAGTATTCCTTTTGTTCATACTATCTATAGACAAAAACCTTGTCATGCTGTATCTGCAGAATTTAGCTCTACCGTTATAACTCTGCATTTACTAGTGCTGTTTATTACACAATATTTAAATATATAGGTTTAACTTTTACAAGTACTTTTTTGGAAAACGTCACACTAAAGTATATACTAAGTACGTTCTGTACAAATTAAGTACATTATAATTAACTTTTAACTGTTTTATTTACCTTTTAATACAGAATGCATGCAGTAAACGGAGTGAAATCAATAGCTCAGCTGAGATGAGTTCTGGGTCTCTTTTGTGGACCATGTGAAGATAAAAGATTTACGCTGAGAATTAGGTCAGGTGTCTACATTGATCACAAACTGGTCAGCATGCAGCCCACTCTACATTCCTAAGCCCTTTTCGCTGATGTTTTAAACTTTTTCAGCATTGGGAGTTTATATTATAGGACACATGCAATTATATCAAAACGACTTATCGAATGAAACTTAATGAAAACATTTCTTTTATGTGAATGCCCTTTTTTAAAGTTAAATGAGAAAAAAAAAACAAATCTGACAAGCCTTTAAACAAACATTTTTGCCTTTGACAACAGAAATTAAAAGAATCCATCCCACTCTGGAGTTCCTACACTAGAATGCATACACATTCTACACAAACGCATCTACAATGGGACACATTTTTGAGAACACTTGACCCTAAAGGCAGGTTCAGACCTGCTTCAGGATTCGATCAATATATGAGTGTACTGTATATATATACTCAAGTATAAACCTGGGTGTTCCAGCAAACCTGGAATGGATTTCCTAAAAGTAATTTGCTATTTGTTAGCAAATGTTTTCAATCCTGGACCAGATCTGTTCCAGGTTTTTTCGATCACCCAGGTTCACTAATTAAAGTGTATCCTTTCTAGTCTTGGAAAGCCCTATAAGTCAATTTTAAGCTCTATTTTAAAAATTTGTGATATTACAGAAAGGGACAGACAATGGTGGACTGCAATATAACATACTTACCCAAACGGTTGTTATAGAAATATGTGATTGTCTACTCAAAGTTAATAAATGCGTAATCCCCCCCGCCCCATTCTTTATTTCTTTTACTACCTACTCTTCTGTTATGTTTGTAATGTGTGTGCACTCATGCCATTGAATATTTTTTTTGTGTGATTGTTGTATAATAGTTGTCTTTATTTTGTCTTTGTTTGTGACATTAAAATATATAAAAAAATTCATCATTCACTGGTCTGAGTGCAAAAATGTGTACAATCGCTGAGCTGTGCATGCGTTACCCGGATACCCAACAGTCTCAGCTTCCCCTACATTTGCGGACATTGAACAAACTCCTGATCAAGATGGCAAAATATAGCAAGTTTAAACACAAGTAATTTATGATCTAGTTTGAAGGGATCCTGATTTTCATTGTGTAACAAACTTGGCATGTGTGGGGAGTCAATATTAACTCTTCATTCTTCAAATGCAGTAGATGAAAATTATAGATACATTTGATGGAGTATTACTGCTTCTTATGCGTTGTTAGTAAAGGAAACTAAAGGAAAGAGGAACAATGTGAGTGGAACATTTCACTAATAGAGCTGTGTGAATTTGATGGGTGATTCCATCCATCATAATCTATCCAAGGTTGAAATATAAGTATCAGTGGACAGATCATTTAAATATAATTTTGAACATAAATCCAGAGAATATATTTCTACTGCAGTTTAACTGGTGTATTACCTGTCATGTGTAGGTGATATTTTGCAGTAAATACACCAATATATCAAGCAACAATTGCTTCTGTTTACGAGTGTGAAGGTTAAAAGGTTGTGCAAGCAAATTTTAGCACATTCTTTTTTTTTATCACCCTATTCAAAATTTCAGCTACTGTTAACCCGAAGCCATAGATATATATAATTAGCTGGTGCAAAATGTTCTACATTTGATGAGTCAATTTGATGCTCCGTGATTTACACTCCTGTGATTCAGTATGATTTTATATTAAAACAATGGCTCTAAAAATGCATTAAGACTAAATTAGCCTGAGCCAGGGAGTGAGCTGCGATACCTACCTCTCTGTGCAGACAAGCCATCTGCTTCCCTGTGTGTCATTGCCTTTATCTTCCTACCATTCATTCCAGATATTGCAATTTCAAACAGTAATGTCCCTCCTGCCACATTTGCCTGGGAATTAAATAAATAGTATAATGGGTCAATTGCAGCTCTCTAATTTGCAAAGCCAGTTTAACAGCTTTATAAAAAAAAATCACATGGACCATATGCGACAGCAAAAATATAATGGTTTGAATGTGGAGAGCATGCAAAAATGTTTTCTTTTTTTAAATAAATGTTTTAAAAATACCATATCATGGATGTTTTATTTATATTATCTTTAATAAAATTTATATTGATTAGTGTTTTGAAAGGTACATTGACAGCTGCATTTTGTGCCCATAGTTTTTACTCGAATCAATGTATATACAATGAAGCTAAAACATGTTCTTTTGCAGTCTTGAGCTTGTTAGATGGGTTTTATCCTTTTGACTGCCATAGTGTTTACTATACATTGTTGGCCATCTTGGAAAGGGACAGCCATAACTTAATGTACATTGTAGGGATTGGTCCTGGACCAGCGCTGTATTTCTCCCAAGTTTAGACTTTCGGTCCTTAAGAGAGGTGTCAGGGATTGGGAAAGGACAAAACAAGTGAAAAACACCAAACTGGACTATTATTATGTGGCCAATTCGCAAACATCCTATGTTTTGATTTGTACAAAACAAAAAAATGTGAATACCTTTATTTTTTTCTGAATACATTTGTTGATTACTGAACCTTTCCACTCAAAGGACAAATTCTTTTTGTACACTTTTTTTTGTTTAGTTTATCATTTCTTATTTATTGAAATAAATCAAATCAGATCTAATTGTAATAAAATAGTATGCCTGAAGATGCTTGCATATATCGCTACGACGAATACATTAAATCCCAGTATGCCACTTTACTGTATATGTTTTGGCATCAAGTACAGCTATATTACTAGATTTTGTAGAGCTATAAATTAAAAATACAGTTATCCTACCATTAATTATATAAATGAGTCTACATGTTTATTAGTGATATAGCTGGAGTGAATTATGTCATTTTTTATGTAAATGGGTACTTATCAACTCATTAGAAATTCCTCTGGCATGCACTTTGATAAGCAGTCTAAACAGTTTATTGCCATACACTTATCTTCCTTTTGGAAGATTTTGGTATAAATCTTGGAGAGATTTAATTAAGTAAAGTTGTCATAGACAAAATATTTTGCTCAATGTACCCCGAATGGTATAGTAAGAAGACACAGAGAAAGGATAAATCCAGTCATTCTGCCAGTTGATGAAATAAACTACTAGTATCTTGAGTTGAGTCTATCAAAAACAGACATTGTTTTTGGGGTCAATTGTGACTTTCCTACTGCTTCTTTGTGATAAACAGTTTAGGAATCTAAATTGAGAGAAGCTCCAGAGCCTTCCGTAGGTAATAAATGAAATGTTTCCTTGCTACCACATTATCTGTAATGTAGCTAAGCAATTCCCTTTACTGGAATGACTTTGTAACAGCCATTACTATGACATCTTAAAAAAATATTTAGTACATCAGTGCAATACACACATTCCCTATGTTTTATTATTTAAAAAATACTGCAAGTACAGATAATTACTTGATGATCAGCTCAAAAACCACTGGGCTCCTAACTTCCTGTACTGAACTCATAACGCTGCCTTTGCTTCACTAAAATTCTATGCAGTGTTGTACTGGTAACTGGTATGTAGCTTCTAATTGAAGTTAAAACTGAGATGGATAAATGGTATGCGTCCACAAATAGAACGGCTGGGCAGCTGAGGGGCAGAATTGAGAGCTACAACCAACTTTTGGTCAATAGAATTTAACACCTGGGGTAAGGTATAAAATAGTCATTTTGCTAGTTATCACATATTTCAATAAAAACAAAAATTTACATCATTAGAAAAACTACTGCTATAAGGATGTAGCATATAACTACACGTATACAATTTTCTGTGTATGGTAACCCAGTTTTGGTAGCAAACTAAGCAGATAAACTCCCTAAAGTCTATGGAATCTGAATCTTGCTCTAAGCTTTGACTAAATTAGGTTTAATAGGCAAACTAGGAACAATTAAGTGATTGGGAGCTGGCTACTGGTATTGGAGACTTGTACTAAGAAATATAAAGTTCCTGCTGCTGGGTTGTTGCACATCTATGGCCCTATTTAGGTCTCCATGTATAAAGGTTCATCTGCTGGTATCTCTTCCATTATCTTGAGACTTTATAGAGAGACTTAGCAAATCTTCGTGTAATGGCTTACATGCATGTGCCATTGTGTGGAATATAAAATACCTGTGCAGCCTTCGACGGCTGCAGAACCACTTCATGCTACTGTACAGGACCAATAGTGACAATGGAAATAGCAAAATGCAAGACCAATGAAAATTCAGTCAGAAAGATTAGGAAAAAGAAAAAAATCATATGAAAACAGTTCACAAACACTTTGGGAACTATTTATAATGGCAGTGAATCTGATATTTCCCGAAACATGGTGGAAAGTCTTGTGTTTTCTATCTCATGTGTTTTAATGGAAATTATAGACCAGGGAATGTTTGAGTAAATGTCAGATTCACTGTTTTATGAATTGATCATAAAAATGAACTGAGATAATGGTTGTTTATTCCAACATTTAAAACAAAAAGTCTCTTTTTTGTCTCAAGAGTTTTGTTCTGGAACCACAGGCTGACAAGACCTGAAGCTGAACAATAACATGTGTAATATGTTACTGTGAACTACAAATGTTAAAAGGTATAATTTGCAGAAGTGAGACATCGGCAAAATAAAAAAAATGCTTTGGGACTTAAGGGGAACATCAGAGAAAAAAGTCCAGTGACTTCAAAGGTTAATTTTTTACAAAATTATAGCTATGATAAATTTATACACAATAGAATGTATTAAGAATGATTCTTGTAAGAAAGCAGCAAAATCCTAATGTCCCTAATTTTAACCACCATATTTTAACAGTTGACTATTAGAACATTAAAGCATTTCTTCTAATGTAAAGGGCATGCTTTTATTATAAATAGAACCCGTCAATAGAAAATGTTTTCATAAAACTGCATGAAATGTCTAGCTGTGTGTTGAAATCCATTTTCATCAATCACAAGCTGCCAATCACATTTATAGATCATGATCTCAGAATTCCTTAGGAGGCAAAAGCTAATTATCTACGAGCTGTATAACGGAGCCCAGTCCGCTGCAGATTGTGTTCACCTTGAACCTAACAAGCCAAAGCAGCAAGTCCTCGGAGACCAATGTCTGACTGAGATGGGCAGACAGCAATATGTTAGCTTCTCTTTAATAAAATGTAAGAATTTAGGATTAACTAAAAGAAAACTTTTATTTTTATGTCTAAGTGGACAGATCACTATACTTCTTTATAACACCTGCAGGTGTTCAAAATCCAATGCACAAGATTGGGAAATTGTTTTCCAGATACTTGTCACTTTTTTGCAGATCATGGCAGATCAATGTCACTCAGAATCATCCACTAAAATGATTTTATTTGGTCATCGCTTTACGCCTATCCAGTGAGTGCTTGACACCTTCATCCCATGTTTTGTTATGCTGGCAACAATACCCAGGTATTTTCAGAAGCACCTAATGAAAAACTCTATTTTCTCTGTTTTCAACAGGATATATATATTTTTACCAATTATTTATCTGAGATTATCTCCCATAAGTGTATTTGTCTGGATATAATGGGGAACATTAGAAAGTCTGTAAAACACAAACGTTTCCCCTCTCTCTAAACAAAAATTTCCCTCCTAGCAAAAATTTCCAATAATACACTTATCAGTCATCAGATGCAGAACAGTGCCTAGTGGAAAGTCCTCTAAGCTATCTCATTGGCTTTATGTCATCTGACATGTTAGAGATGAAGGGATGCTTGAAAGAACCTCCCTCCACTTTTTTGCCAGTCTGCATCTAAGATCTGTTCAAGGCAGGCCCATTGCACTATAGAGGTATTCCTGTAATGCCATGGGTAACATGACCCATTGATAACAGAGCTTCATAAGAAATTTGCAGGTGCCCCTGGAAAATGTGGATCACTCCCATAGATATGCCACTATAGTGGCCAAAAATGCTGTGTAGAATGAAACCTTAATTATTCTATCTATCCTACTTAGTCTTAGTTATTCTGCTACTGTCAGCTTCTCATATTCCTTTCTCAGTCCCACTTATCCTGCTACTTTTGGCTTTTTGCTCTGCACTGGTGTAGCTAAAAACCTGGTGTAGCATTTGGATTTGCCCCCTTCCACCACACATATCAACGAAAGGTCAATAGATTGACTGCTTGGTGCAGACCCTCCTTGACTAACATATTGAAGACTGCCCTAAGTAACAGACCCCCTCAGTGACCCTAACTACCCAATTCCTGGTGACCTTGATTCCTCCTGTTCCTCTCCTTCATGAACCTGCCTCTTCAGTAATTGGTGTTGGAAACTGAAAGGTAGATGTGGCTTGGCTGTATATACAGACCCACTGTGGGGGACTGTGCTACTTGGACTTGGCTAATGACTTTACCCTCCTACAGATGTGGTCAGGTGCCACCAGCCTTTTTAGCAACTGCCCTTCCTGGCATCCTACAGTAATGAAGAGCTCATAGGAGCCAGGACATGTATGCCATTGTGTTGGAATAGTTGGAACCTTTGTACTTTTGCCAGTGCACCTCTGCTTCCCAGTCTCAGCTCTCCTGCTACAACCAGATGTTCACTTCTTCTCAGTCTCAGCCATGCTGCTAATGCCAGCTTCTTCTCACCTCTTCTTCTCAGCTTTAGATAGCCTGCTATTGCCAGCTTCTCACCTCTTTTTCTCAGTATCAGATATCCCTGCTACTGCCAGCTGCTCAGTTCTTCTTCCCAGCTATACTGCTACCACCAGCTTCTCACTTCTCTATCCTAACCACAGCTATCTTGCTACTGCCAGCTTCCCACCTCTCCATCACAGCCATCAATTCTGCCATGAAGATGCTGTTATGAATTTTTGAGTGAGTACACTGCATTTGTACAGTGAAAAGACAAAGCTCTCAAAAAATTTGTCTACTGTACTCTTGTAGTACATTTATCAGGAAGATGCATCACATAAAACAATTTACCGATTAGGAATGGCAGATAGGTACAAAGAAGTGTATATTGCAAAGCAATAAAAGAGAACATAAAGGTCATAAAGGACTTCTAACACAGCACACTTTACAATATGAACAACCAAAAGCCTGCAGATGGCTGCATTGCCTTAACTGGTGCAAATCCTGGTTTGCATGAATCAGTTCACTCATTTTTGAATATGTCTATCTTTTGTGTTCTTCCTGCAAATAATTTATTATTATTATTCATTTAGATGAATTGCACCTTTAATTCACCTTCAGATGTGCTAAGAATGAATAATGACAAATGTCTACAAAACAGTATGATTGGCCCACCTAAGCTGGACAAGTCATATTTCTTACATTGCTTTTATATGCATCTCCATTTAGAACAGAGATTCTATTCATGTCACAGATAATAGGCCAATGTAATGCAATATTTATGAAATGACCCATATATATGTTAATACGTAGATGAGTGCTAGTGGAGATAGAGAGAGATTTGAGAAAACATTATAATTATCATAACAATTTGCCTTGGCTCTTCTCGCACTTTGTGCCAAGAATAATAAATAGTGTACAAAATATTTGGAATTTTTGCTGAAAGAGGCACAATTTTAACTACTAATTAGAAATTGCCTGCTCTAATCCAAAATTGAAACTATAAGTTTTGGCTGACAAATGAACATTGCTCTCCCAAATAATAAACAGTGAACAATGTAGATGGGCCACAATTTCATTCCTATAACTTCTGTACTATAGTATTCCTATAGTAACTATATAATACTAATTCCTATAGAATACTATAGTAACTGTAGTATTCCTATAACTTCTGTACTTTTTGTGAAGTCACACACAGTGGGAAAGTTTGTTCACAGTTGTGTAGAAGGCCTGGGAGGAAAGTGTTTGTAAAACTGGCTACAGGGGATACAGGCAGGGTTGCTCCTAAACATGTCATTTTGTATCTCCAAGAAGCTGCCTTGGGTGCAAAATGAACATGCCGTAATAGATATACTTTAAATCAAACATTAGAACTAGAGGCATTTCTTTAAGAAAATTGTGAACTAAGAATTTTTCTTTCCTTATAGTCTTATGTTTCATCTTATGTACATAATCACATGGGCAATAACATTGGTGAGGATGTTGAGCTGCTGGTTACGGCCAGGTTGCAGGCCTTGGGCACACCAAGGTGGGCAAGCACGGTACAAAATCACTAAGCAGAGGGATAGTCAAGGAAGCCGGGGTCAAGACAGGGAGCAAGCAAAAGAGGTCAGGTTACACGCTAGGGGTCAACAGCCAGGGATCCAGATCCAGGAGACAGACTGCAATGCCACAGTGGCCACTGTGGGCACAGGGAACACAGGGTACACTGGAAACAGCAGGAGGTACAGGTGATGCAGGGATATCCACAGGTAGACAGGAACAGCACAGGGAAGTTGGCTGGGAGCTCGGCACTAGTAAAGACTTGTTGCATGAACTCAGAATACAGTCTGTGAGCTAGCTAAATAGCCAGGGCTAGTTAAGAGGCTACTTTCTGATTGGCCAGGAGCATGGACGGAGTCCATAAAGCCCGGAAACAGAGGCACGCCCAGCGTTAGAACTGCCTGCATGTGCAGGAGAGAGATGCCTGTACTTTAGTGAGGAACAGGTAAGTGTGACATAAGATGGGAGCAGGGCTGATCTCTGGCCGCACTCTCTGCATCATTCATGAGAGTAAGGCTATCATGCTTGGCCACAGCATGAAGCCAAGTACAAGGGTATTATGGCCCAAATACTTGGTCTGTGACCTCCCCATCCCTGCCCGCTGGCATCCCCTGCCAGTCAATGCATCTCTCCCAAATCAGCAGTATGCCTCAAGCCCTTTTCTCCTCTGCTTGACTTCCAGCACAGCAAGATTTTGATGTTTCACACTGGGAGAGGGAGAAATGCACAGCAGGAGGTGCCTGCCATCGAGAGCTAAATGTCCCCAGCATTCTGTAAATGATGGGTTTAGTTGGGCAATGTTTTATTGACTACTGTGAGGATGCTCTCAAAGCCTGTAAGGGGATGCATAGATCCAACATTTGTTGTCAGAAAATTTGTCTAAAATTTGCCACATCAGAAGGAATACGAATCCCAAAAAATCACTGTAATCCACATTCAGACAAATCTTAATCCCATGACTGACCTGAATCAAGGTCTGGAGCATGGCGGACTACAAACAAGTCATTGGATGGTCACATGTAGCCCACAGACCTCTTTGGGCACCGTTGTTTTTCAGTCTAGTGCGGTGTTTCTCAACTAGGGTTCTTCCAGAGGCTGCTGCCTCAAGCAATGAGCAATTTGTGACTCTCAAGTCAGTTTATTAAAGCTCCCCAAGGCTGGAGAAGATATTCTTTCATCAGTGAATCTGGGTGATTTAGCAAATGTGGAATTGATTTCTTAGCAAATATTTTCAATCCTAGACCAGATCCATCACAGATTTGCTGGATCACCCAGGTTCACAGATGAAATTATATTTTCTCCAAAGCTTTAATAAATCAGGCCCATGGTCCCAACATGTTTCACTTGCACAAAAAAATATATATTTTTATATCAAAGCAACTGTTGACTAAAATAGTATTGCAAGACCTATAGCTCTACCACCGTTCATTTCATAATATAAATTCAAACTATAGGCTGAAAATGGAGATGTACAGCAGATGTCTCCCAGTTGCAGCAGTACTGTGATTAATGGTAAAGACACATGAAGACACAAAGGAGAAAACAGGGGAAACTAGTACAATACATAGCCCTGACAAAATCAACGTAGAGGTAAGATGGATGGTTTCCACTGTAAACTCTCTCCATTGATTTTTACTTTAAACAAGCTCAGATACATTTAACTTCGGATGGAAAAAAGGGGAAAGAAAAACAACGGGTGTGCACTAGCTGTTTAATAAGTTTGGGGGCTATTCACAAATGCTAGGCAATAAGAATATTCTGTTGTCTACAATTGTAAATCCTACTATAATTATCTTTACCACATAATTTTTTTGAGGTCAATGCCTCAACGTGTTTTTCCTATACTATGTAGTTAGTATAAAAAGATGTATACAGATATACAGTCTTTATTGGGTCAAAATTTTTTTACAAATATATTCATAAATTATTTGAGGTTTCTACATTCTTACTTACAAAAGAGGTTTCTACATTCTTACTTTTTGTGTGCTTTGTGCATTTTTGTAATTCTGCAGTAATTCAATGTGAAAATGTGCCCCTAAAGAAGAGTTTCCTGTAATAAGATGAATCACTGCTGCTCTCTATTTTGTCAGAATTGGCCTTGTGTCCACCATCATTGTTTTATTTTCTGCAGGTAGTGTGTAGTGGATAGACAATGAATGCCATTTATCTCCAACTCTATCCTTATCTCCTTCAGCTCAAGACAACCTTAGCTCTCACATATAATCAGCATTTCACAGAACTATTTTTAACTACAGACGTATACAGAGCCTTTAACCTATTTCCCAGGTGAAATGGAAGAGAATACTACCAGATACCATCTAATCCACAGTTGCTTATAGGTTAGGTCCCAGGTTCAATCTTAGCCTAGACACAATCTGCATGGAGTTTGCAGGTTCTCCCCATATTTGTGTGGGTTTCCTCCCACATTCCAAAAACATGTGGATACGTTATTGGACATTAGATTTTGAGCCCCTTTGAGGGACAGCTAGTATATGACTGTTAGTGCCGCATAATATGTTGGTGCTATATAAATACTGTGTAATATTAATCTGGCCTTACCCATTTTTTACTATACTGTATATACAGTTTATTATTTTTGTATTAAAGTTCACCTATTACTACAACTTTTACCTTATACAAAAAGGTAGATAAAAGTAAGAAGGGGCTTTTCCAGGCATTGAAAAAAAGTAAGATCAGCACTTTCTATTTTAAATTTACCTAAATTTATTTCTTTCGAGCCGGGACGAGGGAAGAATCAAGGTGGCACAGGACCGGGTGGTAGGTGTGGCACAATCAGGGACTCTGTGGTGTCACACTTACCTCTTTCTTGCTAAAGCACAGGCAACTCTCTCCTGCGCAGGAAGATAGTTGTTCTTACAAGTTTTATCAGTTTCGCCCATCCCGCCAGCCAATCAGGAAATATCCTCTTAATTATGCCTGGCTATTTAGCTAGCGCAGACACAGCACTCAGCGTTCGTGCAACATGTCTCCACTAGTGCCAGGCCCCTTGGCTCTGCTGAGCAGTTCCTGTACACTTGTTAATTCAGTGTTTCCCTTGTCCAGCTCCTGTGTTAACCTCTTGTTGCCCAGTCTGTTGTTTCCCAGTTTTTTCCCCTGTGCTGTTCAAGTGTTCATCTCTGTCTGTAGATATTCTTGTGTCACTTGTGCATTCTGTTGCTTCCAGTGTCTCCTGTGTTCCCTGTGTCTGCAGTGGCCCCTGTGTCACTCCTGTCTATTTCCTGGATCCTTGGTATTTGACCCCTGGCTTGTGACCTGACCTCTCTTGCTTGCTGCTTGCCTTGACCCTGGCCTTCCTTGACAATTCTTCTGCTTAATGATTTGGTACCGTGTATCTTCCTGCCCACCCTGGTGTGCCCAAGGACTACAACCTGGCAGTAACCAGCAGCGCAACATCTCACCACTAGAAGCTCTGGAGAAGACCGGGTTACTACTTAGATGCCTTGACCCTTCTCAGGGCTCACACCATTTCTGTGCTGTAGCCCCCCTAGTGGCCCTGTCTCCCCAAGCGTGATTTGTGGAAGTAAAGGTAAGTGTGATTTTTTATTTTAATGAAGTTTTGCTTCGCCATATGTTTTCAGGCCTTAATTTTTTAAATTACTAAATAATTAATAATTAGGCACTAAATAATTAAATAGTATCGTTTACCAACCTGTCCTTGAGGAACCAATGAACAACTCAGTGGGGGTGACCACTGTACCTTGCTAAGGAGAGCACAGTGGGGGTGACAATTGCCCATTCCTTCTTTCATTGAACTCCCTTCCTTCTCCATTGAGCAGAACAGTGGTGTGCATACAGTGCTTGTTCTTTTTTCTGTTCAAAATATTATTTCCAGTGACATATATATGACACCTGTATGGGACTTTAGACAAGCTAGGAAATGAGGGGAAATAGTAGTGCCTATAAAGAAGATTATAAGTAGGACATGCACATTCTCAGCCCTGAAGACTGGTACCTGCCTGTGTTCCTCACCCAAAAAACAATTTGCTAGTTCCTACCTAGTCATAGGAATGGAGGTTGAAAGTTAAGTAAGGAATATCTATACTTATCTATAATTCATGAAAACCAATGCAACCTACTCCAAAAAAAGGGTCCCTGAAGTCCTGTTGTGAAAGCGTATAAAGTGGAGGTAAATCTGTGATTATCCGAGAAGCCTTATTTTTGCCAGAGTGAGGTTTGTGTATATAGAGGTAGATACACTATTTGCTATTATTCTAAGTACACATTGCCTTGCAACTGAATTTTATGCTTGTCATTTTTGAATTACAGTATTGCTGAGTGATTTTATATGAGTTTTGCATATTCGTGAGTAGCTGGTTTTGAAGAGGAGTGAATAATCACTGCCATATATGGTAGACTACGAGTTCCAATGGTGGACATAAGGAGTTTTGACATAGGTGTGATACATGACAGGTCCTACCCAAGAGTATGTTTGGGTTCAAAGGATTCAGAGAACACTTATTTTTGTAGTAGCAAAAAATCCTAAACATTAAATGATGTGATTAAATTATCACTGAGGGGTTCACCCGTCGTGATGGAGCTATTACACTGGAAGACTTATATGTTTAATCACTGTAATTATATTTTTGATTATTGAGTGTATTTATTCCCTTCTTTTGTTGTCATTTATTAATTTATTATCTCTGCTGGTGATAGCAAGTTGTAGAAATTATTAGTTACTTTTCACACTAGAAGACCTGGAGGTATTAAATTGTATGTGTATGTGTTTTTGTAACTAAAAAGAGTAAATAAATTATTTATAAATATTGTTGTTGAATATTTGATATTTTAATATTTGATACTTTAATCCAGGGTTGGCACCTCAGAAAGTAAAAAATAAGTTACTTAATTTATGGGTTGTAGATAGGTGTCCTGTAAAAGCAGGCACTAGCGTATATGTTCTGTAATATTTGATCTATAGTGAATATGATAGGGTTTATATATAGAATCTGTATACATATTTCCCACATACATCCTAATCTTGAAAAATGTATAGGTTTAGAGGTCAATAAACCTCAGTTAGATGCTGGATTTTATACATTTGGCCTACTATTAACATTATTTACCACCGTCATGGCATGCTTTAAGTATAAGCAAACTAAGCAGCTGCCTATGGTCTCAGGGCCACAACAGGTGAAGATGCGCTTATGCAAGCATGAAAATATTCACTTATCACATGGTCATTTTACCTATTTTACATGTACGTAAAAAAAAAAAAAGCATGGAAAAAAAGACAGCTTTATGGTAAAGTCAACTCTCCTATTAGGACAAATTATACATTTATTTGTCACTTACAAATTGCACCATGTATGGATGATAATCTGTTTACCTCTGCAGGAAGGGCATCATACTATTTGCCCTGTGAAAATAAAAAGTGAAGTTTAAAATGTGGCTCTGGTTCTAAAATGTACAGTTCAGATTTCAGTTTCCTTGTTGGGTTTCATTTTAGTTGGCCCAATTATGGCTTCTACAGATCTGGGGAATTAAAATAAGGTTTTCATGATAGCAGCTCCAGCAGTGCCTAAGTTACTTGTCATTTCTCATGTCCTGTGTTACAGAAAATGTCCATGATAGATTAGTACTACAAAGGCAGTTACTCAAGGCCGGTCATCTGTGAGGTCTGCCTTGATTGTGTAAGGACTGGCATTCGCATGTTTCTTTATGATGCCTAAAGGGTAAATAAACAGGCAAATACCAGAGGTCAGTGGCCACTCCAACAAGGGTAAAAAATTATTGCAGGTATTTTCTGTGACTCCAGGAGATACTAAAGTTGGTATAAACCTTAAAATGTATAGTATAAATATATATACTATAAACTTTAGTATTATGTTTACGTTTTGAACCACCATGTAAGGCCAAAAAGAGTCAAACATTCTCAGCAGTTGTCACTATAGATCTTTAATGTTTTTTCCATTTAGGAAATCCTGAATAAATCTTGTCATCTGTTAGTGACCAATAACTATTTAAATTGGAAACAGACAGTAGTAGCCAGTCAGAAAAGCCATGCTCTCTTTTTTTCCTTGATGTTAGCTCTAAACATAGAGGATTTGATACCCAAACTATTCTATGATTAGAGGAATTGCTGAAATTACTCTTTTTTTGTATGTAGTAAAGAAGTTGTCTACTCGATTAGTTGTTATGTCTAAGCACAATTTTAAACCCATTGTGTGCTAAGAAGAACATTTTAGCATGTAAACTTTCCTAAAGGCCCACTGTTTTGTAACCTACATGGAGGTAGGTCATTTAAAAAAAAAGTCAAAAAGGAACATCATGGAAATGTTACATTGTTGTGAACATACAGACAGGGACCAAGACTTTTAGAATAATGTGCTGTGGCCTGAGGAATCATAGAAAAAGTTGTTTGACTACAGTAACATTAGTTGTTTGACCACAGTAACACAACCAAAAACACAATTTTAAGTCAAGAACGTCATAGCAACTGTAAATAAAATTTGTGAAATGTTATGTGCTTGGGTAGCTTGCAGTTCAATCAACCATGAATTCTGCATCATATCAAATATGCCTAAAAAGGATTTGAGGGCATATGCCAAAAACTGATAATGAGCAAAAGTACACTGAAAAATCCAGATATGAATCCCTCACTAATAGACAAAAGCTGCAAAGCCACACATCATTGATCATTTGCATACAAAACATGTATTCTTTCAGCAGTGAAATGGCTTCTCCACCTACTTCTTTCTGCTAACTTGCTTAAAGCATACCTAAACTTAGAATTTTCACTTTACATAAAAGGGTAGACAACCCTTTTATGGGTCGTTTTTGGGTTTACTTCCTCTTTAATTAGCCCCTGGGAAATAAAAGTAGAGTAATGGCTCCAAAAGTAGAAATAAATAATTATTGATTAGGTTTGGTTTGAATCTGGGTTAAATGTATTGGGGAGCTTTGAATTAGACAGTTCATGCAAGGTTACCCACAAACATTTTGTAAATGAAGAAATTTTGCATGAAGGAGTGGACAAAAACCTCCGAGATCCGTGGCAGAATCTAATACACACATTGCATTTTTTAAAATAATGTACCTGTTCCGACTTACATACAAATTCAACTTAAGAACAAACCTACAGTCCCTATCTCGTATGTAACTTGGGGAATACCTCAACACAAGTGTGCAAACATTCTAGTAAAGCCAATGGAATTTCATTTTTTCTATCTTGGTGAAACAATTAGAAGGACAGAATTTCATACACTTGGCCAATGTTTTGAGACTTCCAACCTACTGATTTTTTTGCAAAATTGGCAGTGAATCTGCTTATGTGTATTAGATTTAAAAAAGCATAGTTGCAGAACTTCAAAGACGAAGAGCAAATATATGAAGATTAAAAGGATTAAAAACCTCCTATTTGATAAGTGAATGTAAAAGTAACACTGCTCAGTGCAATGGCCAAGGGTAACACTAATGTACAGCCTAATATACAGAGTGCAGGGGTAAGTAGTATGTAATGTACAGAGTGTAGGGGACAAGAGTATGTATAAAGTCCAAAGGTCAGGAGTAAAAGTAACTGATAGCTTGATGAACAAAGCGCAGAGATCAAGAGTATGTAAAGTGCATTGTGCAAGGATTAGACATAAAGTAAAAAAAAAAAAACATATGAAATATTCCAACAAATTTATCCATAGCACAGCAGTACAGTTAATGAGACATTTCAGCAACACACACCCATATATGTATACACTCATATTCATACATATATGTGTGATACTCCCCCACCTCCTAGATTGTAATCTTATCGGTGCAGGGTCCTCTCCTCCTCCTGTGTCACTGTCTGTAAATGTCTGTCATTTGCAACCCCTATTTAATGTACAACACTGCATAATATGTTGGCGCTATATAAATCCTGTTTAATTCTAATATTCAAAGGCACCTACATATACATTGGGTCAGACCAAATTTTGTGTCAACAGGTCAGAAGTTAAAGGGTGATTTCCCTAATGGGATATAAATAGCCAAAGAAACCCGGATGTTTTGTATTTTCCCTACTTTAATAAAGTAAGTAAATTAATAAATATATATGATGTTTATTTAAATTTTTTTCTAAAATATGTCCCACTTTTCTGTTTAAAAAAAGTGTGCAAAATTTCCCCTAAAAGTATGAGGGAACACGACCTTTATGGATGCCTATTTTTTATGTTATCTACCTGCTTAATTGATACCAGCTGGCGAATAACATTGACCCCTTGCAACCCACCCATCCCTAACTTTCCAACCTAGACCTTCTTCACAGATGTCATTATTCTAGAGATTTTTTAAAAACATCCGTATACCTCATTTTCTTTAGGTTTGATTTTCCATTCCATTTTTCATTTTGCCGTTTTCCCAAATATTTATTATGCCGAGTAAGGGAAGCAAAATACGAGCATAAATTGTGAGAATTATTCTCTGGTATTTATAACTGTTAATTCCTTGCTGTTTCACCATTGAAAGCCTTTTGGTTTCTTAGCGTACATGTTATGCAACAATACAAATAACAACAGGAGAAACATATCTTTTCAGGGCAGAAGCTGAATATGGCATTAAGCCAATCTACTCTCTCGTCAAGTAATTAATCGAGCTTCCCCTCATTAGTTTATCTCTTGATGGGGACTGGTGCAGCCTGTTGATATGAGGATATTTAACGTAGTCATTAAAGAGCTGATAATCACTGGACAAAAGGGAGGTGGCTCAGTCCATTAGGCACACAATGGAGCATGCTTATCATTATTAAGTGTCATTGCTAGTGCAGATTATTCATTTCAGGACTATTCTATAATATCCCTGCTATGAAACTTATATAAAGTGTAAGCAATAATACTCTTTTTTTCATCTGATTATCTTGCAAGTTTCCTAGGGGGTGATTGTTTCAGTTTTTTTTTCAAACACTGTTGCCTAATCTATGCTAATTTATTTACATCACGTGGTTTGTAATTATTTTGCTGGAATCTCTGAACTTGCTGCATGTAATGTAGCGTGAAATGTTATATGTTTTGAACTAGTATGACATACCTACAGACCAGAGTTGTCTTCTGATCAATGATCTTTTCATAGCTACTAGATAAATAGGCCCATTAGTACTGTCATATAGAGATTCTGGCTAAAAGTGAAGAACAGTGTAATTTGCACACTTTGATCAATAAATTCCAGAAAGATCAGAATAGCTGAATGCAGGTTTAATATATGACCCTTCATACATTTCACCGAGTTCATATCTGTCATATCACTTCGGTCATCAACAGAAGACTAAAATGTAACTTGCTGCATGTGACCTTTTTAATGCTAAGACATTTAGTTAGTTTGAGAAGGACATCTGGTGTCCAAATACTTCCATGGCAAATTTTAACACGCCCTGCAATCATGTTCATTACTCTAATTTTCACATAAAGTCTGTGCAGAACTTTTAGACTCACATCACTAATTCTACAAGTCCTTCCAGAAAAATGTATTATTGTGGTGCATGTCCCGCACAGAAATCAGATTTGCACCTAAGCAAGATACTGAACCCCATGTCTACTTATTGGTAATTATTTTGCCAGAGCTATTTCTAAATTCAGTTGATTTTGGCACCATAAGGCTTAGTACACACACAGATCAATAGCAGTTTTACCCTCAACCAAACAATCTGATCAATATTATCAGTAATTACTTGGTTGTAAGTCCTTAAACACTGCATACATGTTTTATAGATTCTGCTTTTCCAATCATTTTCCAGGATAGAAAGATTACATTTTTATAGAATGTAGTCAATCTTTCATACACAGGATACAACATGTGTAAATTTATTTGATATTGACCTAAATGTCCAATCTAGCCACAACCAATGGATAGCCAAAAGATCTGTCAGCTGTTATAGTCCCTTCATATTTACTTCTGATCCAATCATTTTATTTATTCTTAATTAGTAAAAAATCTCCCATAATTACTAGCCCTTAAGGCCACGTGACATTTTAATATTCTAAAAGACATGCATATGTTGGCTTAGCTTCTACTAAGATTGCTATGTATTTAGGTATTGATCCTTTGCAGTGACTGGCAATATGGGAAGGTGAGTAATTTACAAGTTAGTAAATGAAAAGAAAGACGTTTGGCAAATTCCCTCTTGGCTTCTCGTTTTACCGATTTGTAGATCATGAAAATATCATGAACTTTAATATCTTGCATTGAAAACTTTGCTCTGTGCACACAATACAAGGGCAGGCAGCAGCTTGAAGATGCGATGCTCTGAAATGACAGAATCCAATGACCACAAGACATTCTCTGTAAACACAAAATAACACAGCAGAATGGGGAGTACACCAAAATCATCAATTATGATTATATTTTACAGTGAACATTAATCAGGTAAATGGAAGTGTAACCTTAGCCCTGTCTCCCTTTAGACATTTATAATAGTTAGTTTAATGTGACATAGTACAAAGCCATATGGCAGAGGTTAGAGAATGTGCCTTATTGAGAGCTCTGGGACTCAAGGGACCAAGAGACAATCAAATTGTTCTGTGTTTTCATGAACCAATACAGCTGAGGCTCATGCCAGAAAAAAGAATAGAGTTTTCTTTCCGAAAAAAAAAATGACAATACAATAACGGAAGGATAAAACTTTGAAGGGAAACTAAGGACAAACTGCACGACATTGCATTGTTATAGTGTTATCCAGGCCTCCAATTATTTCATGTGATGTTTCACTGCAAATCAATGTTTCCCTGTTATTAATTGCATATTTCAGGGTTGTCAAACTCAGATCCTATGCAGCACTAATTTGTCATATTTTTCCAATTACCATGTAGTTAACCAATTTACTTTACTAAAGTCTTGACTAATAAAAGTGCATAAGTAAGCGTTGGCTGTGAAACTTGGGACAGCATGATTACGTTAACAGATTTGGAGTGTATTAAAGAGCTGTTTTTCTTTGCTGTCATATGGAAAGATGAGATAAGAACTGCATCCAAGGAAAAGGCGACTGAGAGAAGAGGCTTACCCGCAGTTCTCAACCCTTTAACCCCTGAGGAACCCTTAAAATAATTGTACTTATGTTTTATAAAACTCAATAAACTTAACTGAAACAAAAAATTATAATCAGGTGTTGGGGAACCCCTGCTATAATCAATAGAAAATATTCTTTTTGCATTGTTTGTCAGTGGGGAAAAATGTTTTTCATACATTAATAACACTTGTCAACGAACATTTTCTTGTCAAATGGAATAAAGTCATTTTAGGTTATGTTTGATGCACAGATTCCAAATATAGTATTGGTTTTGCTAGATTGGCCCAAGTTTTTGAAATGACCTCGATATTAACCTTATAGAAAACTAACGAAACATGAAAATTAAGCAAAATCAGTTCTTCATAATTTTGTGCTTTATGGTTACCCAAGAAGTTCTTGACAACCATGACATAGCTGTGCCAGGCAGAAGCTTCAGTATCAGTCATGTAACTTGTGAAATTTGAATCATTTGTCAGTTTCCGAATCAGGGGTCCATCAAAGATTCCTACTTTTATTTTTTAATACTCAATTGAGGGAAGAATCTACAAATGTATTGTAATGTAATGTAAAGCAATCACCGTCCTTGTTCAGAGCTCTAACTAATTGCTTCATTAATCCCAATTTTGTTTGTAATGGAGGAAGAATGATTTTTTCTTTGTCAATCATTGGCTCGTTAATGATGTTTGCTGCACCTTTTTTCATGTTTTCCCTTGGAGGCCATGTCACTTTTTTCCAGTGGTCCTGCTTTGCTCTACTATCCCACAAGCAGATGAAACATGGGTACTTTGTGTATTCACTTTGCTGTCCAAGAAGGAAGTTCACCAATTTTAAATCAACACAAATGGACCATTGGTGTTCATGATAGCAAAACATTTGTAAGACCATTTTGATATTTTCATAGTCTTCATTAAATTTTGTTGAGTGACCAATTGGAATTGATGCATAGCAGTTGCCATTATGCAGTAAAACAGATTTCAAACTTCGAGTGGAACTGTCTATGAAAAGCCGGCAATCTTCTGCTCGGTATTCCGGTAATCCCATATGGGCTAGCAGTCCAGGGATGTTACAACAGTACATGAAGTCTTCATCTTCACTGAAATATGGTAGGAGTCCCACCTTTCTTGTCCTATAAACCGTTATTTTAACTTCTGGTTAATAGTTCTTTTCTTTTAGCCTGGATGCTAAAAGTTCAGATGCTTGTTTTGACAGACTTAGGTCACGTATTAAATCATGGAGCTCTTCTTGGGAGAACTGCTGGTTTGATGAAACACTTCCTTCATATTCACTTGCACTGCTAACTCCTGGATTACACTCTAAACCCTGTACATCCTCCATGTTGCATACAAGAATATCGGGGAGTGTACTGAACAATGGTATGGGAACGTCAGCACCATGTGGCACAGGTCCTCTTGCTGATTCCAAATCAGGGTACTCCCACTTGTTTTACTTGTAACATTTGAAACCTTTTACATTCACAGCACAAAAATAACAATCATTACGATGATTTTTGGGCTCTCGCCATACCATAGGTACTCCAAATTTCAAACTTTTCAGTAGACACTCCACACAAGTTTTGCATACCATATGGGGAGCCCAATACTTATCTTGGTCCCACAGTTTAAAACCAAAATATGCAAGATATGCTTGTTTCGCAAATTCTATAATGTTTTTTGCTGAGAATGTTCACCACAAATGTAGCAAAATACATTAGGGTCATTAAACAACTACTTCCTGAAGAACTCATATTTCTGTAAAAAAGTAAATGTATAAATAAAAAGAAGGCACATAAAAGTTTCATGAAAATAATGCTACATTTAATATATAAAATGCAAAACATTGGCGTAAATAAAGATTGATAATATTATGTTAACATTTTTTGTTGGTAAAATCGTCTATTCTGATTCCAGTATCACAAGAACTAGAGCCAATTCAATGAAACTGAAATGATGTCATTTCTAGATTCTGCAGACCTGAAATACACTAAATATATTGAAAAATCGTTGGCGAGTGAAAAAAAATTTTTTTTTGTTGAGCTGTGTAATCAGAATGCCAGCATTACTGACAGCTAAACAGGTCCTTAGTTTCATGTATCTGGCTTTGCCAAGTTGTGTTGGCCCTGGAACTATTTAGGCACCAACTTTTGGGCGGTCAATCAGCCAAAGCTCAAGGAACCTCAGGCAATGTCTGGAGGAACCCTAGGGTTCCATAGAATCCTGCTGGAGAATGGTAGTCGCCAACATTTTCTGTCCCGCTCACCACTTAAATTACCAGGTCCTGACCGCGCATGGGGAGGGAGCCGGGTGTCACTCAAAGGGGGCGAAACCTCCCCGCAGTGGCGTCATGATATCATAACTTCACCCATTTCTCGATCGCAGATCTGAGCCTGCGATGGGAGAGTGGTCAAGGTTGTGTCAAGGGACACAGCCCGCCCACTTCCCTGAGCCTGGAATTTGTATGGGCATGGTCAGCGTCTCTGGCCAGTGCGCCCGCCCAGCGGGGTCCTTTTTCTGACCCTGCTCGGGGGTGCACCAGCCAAAGCTGCGGACCCCCAAAATTTTCTCACAGTTGGTGACCACTGCTCTAAAGACATTATATGTCTTGTATAAACCTACCTACCTCTGGACCAAAAAGAAAAAAAAAAATACTCCTAGAGTAAGGGTAAGTAATGCCATGCAGCTTCTTGCTTTACCATGCCTAAACCCAATTCATTGTACACATTGTAGTTGGTTACAATGCCTTTAAATTAGTGCTGTAGTTTATCTGAAGCGCTCAATGTAGCAAACCACAACACTGTGATGGCCAGTATTTCATTTCAGTCATTTCATTGTGGTACATTCGTGGCCCATACTAACTGTTTGCAGGTTGTCTGCCTTTACTTCTTACTCTTCCGCTTACTCTTACTCTTAATATTCAGCATATTTATCTGATGTCATGTTAACTTTAAATAGTACAGATAATTTTCACATATTATCTTGTGAATATTACTAGTTTATCCCTTTTTATGAATATTACTATTCAGTATTATACCATGTATAGCAAACCATCATTTTAAATATAGTACTTTTAGAAGGCAGAAATGATTTTTCCACACTGTAACTCACACAATGTTAGTTTTATTCTAAGTGGTGTAATAAACATTGCATACTTAAAATTTAATAAAAAAATCATTGCTTTAACAAGCTGTTTAAAACATCCAGAGTGCTGGTATAAAGTTTCCAGCTGAATTCCCCCTGTTAATGTTAGCTAGCCATAGCAGTGACAATGACAAGAAATACATATTCCCTAATTGCTGATAACTTTAATTAAGTGACATGGGAAATAATGAGACCTGGTTGTCTAACTATTTTTATTCAGCAAAGATCTCCCAAAAAGGATTGCAAGCTCACATAATGTATAATATGTATGTTATTACCTGCTAGGATGTGATATTGTCAGCAAGTCCAGCAATTTACCTTTTTATCCCAGAGGAAGCATTAAACTAATATTCAGATCTCAGGGAACCCCATGAATAAACTCATGGAGGTCAGGGTGTCTTTGCCCTTGATAGAAAAGATGAAGAATGTCCCACTTACTACAGAGGTCCAAATTAAATTCCTTTAGACATCTACAAAGATCATTGGGGTCATGCTTTTAGCCCTGCAAAATGGCATTAGACCCATAACTAGGCAGACACCAATCAGGAAGGCAGTCAGCCATAACACAAGAATTGCCTGGCGAGCTCTGGTGGACCTATGAGTTCCATGGAACCTTGGTTGAGAATGACTGCCCTATAATATTCCTCTTTAATGAGGGCTATGTTGTGCAAAAAAAATTACCTTTTCTTGGGGTAGTCGAATGTGTTAACACGTTACTTATTATTCACTAGTAATACGTTTCACAAACTTATTATTAGTGAATAAAAATTATTTATGAAACTAAAATACAAGCATTTAAAATGTGTAATCATACCATGCTTTTTCTAAGTTGGTGACCATGTCTCTTTAATAGCTATAATGGGCAATAATGAATTCTAGGATTAATGATCTGAATCACATAAATTCTAATTTGTATAAATAAGCAAGCAATTACAATACATTTTTTTACTAGATAAGCTTCAGCAAAGTCAATTCTGATTGGTTTCTATCAGTTACTGCAGTTTGCTTTGTCTATTATATAAACTGGAAGTGTATTCTTTGTTTTATAGATTATGCACTTTGTGGTCAGTATCAGATTGTACTGGCTGCTGCAGTAGTAGACTCTGCAGTAGTTTCTTATTGTTTTGTCCTCACTACATGTTTTGTTTCAGCGTATCTGAAGTTCAAACTCTGTTCAATAAATCAAAACGGTATTGCAAGTTTGTAGTTTTATTGAAAGCGAATATGGATCGAGTGAAACTAGAGAAAAACAACAATGAATCACACAGAATATAAAAAACTGTATAATCAATGCATTACATTAAACCTGTGAAAAACCTGAGACACTGGAAACCGGGCATATTATACAACATGCATTAGGTGAGTCTACCTATTTTACATTGACTTACTAAAAAAGTGTTGGATGTTCACTTAGTAAAATAAGTTTTGGAGCAGTTTAATAAATTAGGTTATTCTGTGTTTTCCTTGCACATGATTGAGCATTCTTTGAGCGATTGAGCACAGCAAATTTTTAGATAGATTCACCTAATTCGCTAAGCTAACAGAAAATATACCTAAAACAGTGAGCATGGGCTAGTAAATGAATGCAGCAGTAGCATGGCAGTACCACAACCATAGCATTACAGGTAGTCCCTGGCTTACAATCAAGATAGGGACTGTAGGTTTGTTTTTAAGTTGAATTTGTAAGTCCAAACAGGTACATTATTTTAATGCATGCAGTTAGGACAGATGTTTGTCTCAACATATTACTAGGCAGCATGGTGTCAGTTACTGTATAAAATCCTCACTGTGAGTTATTCACAAACAAAGCAAACAAAAACTTTATGGAGTCTAGACATTCATTAACTTCTGGTGCAAGCTGTACTTTGATATGCAAAAACAAACAACTACAGTTTGTCTTGGTCATTAAAGAGTTACAAGATGCTACAGATCAGCTCAGCTCTTAAGATCACCCACAACCTCAGCTGTGGTTAGCAAAAGATTTTTTCTGCAAGTCATGCAAACTGCCACCCCCCTTCCTCAACCTCCATCCTGCACACGAACAAGCAGGGAAGCCCCATTTGTATCTACCGGTAGGAGTCGTCCATATGTAGGATGTCCTTAGCCTGGTGACTAACTGTACTTAAAAAAAGAATAGGTGCGAATGGGTCCTCAGCTGGTAGCATCCGGGCACACAGCCACAAGTAACCAGATTTGTTTGTGGCTGCAGAACAATTCTTTAAACAGCTACCGCAATGTCAAATGCGGCTTTGGAACCATGCCGTGATCTGCAGCAGCTGCATGCAAAAAATAGTTCCCAGCTTCCAGTTGAACCTGCAGCAGAATGGTGTAGAATTTACCCTGTCATGTGAACCACCTAGCTGGTGGTACAGTATCCCCTGCAGACCAAAATATTAATAACCAGTGCAATTGTAGTAGAGATGAGGAAATGAGGGTAATGAAAAACCACTGATCACATTCTAATTTACTGTAATCAGATCAGCAAAGAAGCTGTTTTTTTTATTTCAATAAGCTCCTGCACATCATTGTGTCCCTTTGGCTATTGTTGATAGATCAGCAATACCAACAAATCCTTGACAGTGTTTTTATTCACCAGAGATGAAATGGCTTACAAAGCCCTTGTTTTAAAGGATTGTTCCACCTTAATTTTAAATAGAAGACAGGGGATTGAATAAGGTCAGTCAAATTTTCCTGTTCCTGTTTCCTAATCCTTTTTCGCTGCATGTCCAGCGTAAATCCTTCCAAGACCTTTGTCCAGTTTCTATTTCTGAAATTAGAGTTGCCCTTAAAGTCTAATAAGAAGCTCTATCTCTTTCCAAATGTCACTGGTAAATTAAGCCTAGGAATTATAATTCCATTTACACCCCAGCGGAGGGCTAGGTTTGTGTTTCTCTTTGCTGAGAAATAAAATGAGTAAAGCCAGGTATCTGCATTTTAAAAGCTCTGCTTCCCTCTAGTGGCATTAGTCCATCAAGCACACTAAATATAAAACAAACTGATTTAGAGAATATTTATTGGGTCTACAGTGATGGAGTGAAGATGAAAATGGAAAGTATGATGTGTGATGTTTCTTATACAAATCTAAATACTTAAGACAAATATTTGAAGCAAAGATGAGTTAACTTCTAATATGGAAAATAACTTTTTTAACATTTCCCCGCTACTTGTTAGGACTACAGATACAAAAGCAGCTCCTATTAGTTTGGTAGATTATAGAGAATTGTGCTTATAAAATTTTAAACCTCATACAGAAGTAATTGCAAATTAATGATTAACATTCTTATACATACAGCAACAAAACAATTGTGCATAGACTACTTTACTCACAGCAGATACTAATTGTTTAACTTATGTTAAATCATTATGCATGTTTAACCGGTAGTGGAAGTGAAGAAAATGATGGTAATTAGTTTTTTGGCCCAAAGGATACAATTGTATTTACTGGTGTTCCTGTATTCTAGAAACACTGTTGTGTTGAGCAGCACAGTCTGCACATTACAGATAATCATCCAAATAAATATGCCAGGATGAATTGCTTGTTATCCACACGAGTAAGCATGTATCGTTATGATTTTCCATGGACACTTTGTAAAGAATGATAACCCAATGATCAATAATCGCCTAATTTGACCAACATGTGTACGGGACTTTCAGTGCAGTTTCCATCACAAGGCATTTTCCATAGGGACTAAGTTTAACACATGTAAACCACATTGCACTCCAAATGTACAGCAGGAAAGTAGCAAAAAAGCACCTATGGTCTTACATGTGGAGTTTTAGTTAAAATTTGACATTTACTATCTGATATAAATTTATTATTCAGCTTACGTTTTCTTTTTTAATGGGGCCTTTTCTACACCAAACTTTAACCAAAATAAATATTCACCATCGATGTTATCTACAAAACAAAGCTTTCTTTTATGCTTTAATGGGTGCACATAATACAGTCTGTGAAATGTAGGAAATGTATTCATGCTAAATTGTAAACTATGTAAACCATGTTTAATGCGGCCTGAATTCCCTACAGCATTGACATTCAACTGAATAGTTGAATTTTTAGTCGGGACTACAATCTGAAATAAAATTTGACAGAGGGGCCGGGCCGATGGGAGATTGGGCAGGGTTATGCCATCATGGCGCCACTGAACATGACGTCCGATCTGCGATGGGAGAGTAGGCGGGTTGTGTGCAGGGATAATAACCAAATATCAACAATATAACTATAAATTAACAATAATTCACTGAAACTTCACGATCCCCATCTTAGACTCACAACCTAAACCGAACTGGTTGCTGGTCCTCAAAGGCCACCTAAGTACACTTGTAGTTTGCCTCCATCTCATATGAATTGCTCCCAGCCACCAATTCTCCCAGTTCGGGAACAATAGAATACTTTAAAACAGACTACAACCATATGGAAAAGCAAAGAAAGATAGAAATAAGAAACTGTTTTTTGGGGGTTTTTTTGCAGCTCAATAGGATATATTAAATCATTAAATAGATTTATATATATTAATAAATATATCATATTGTGTCTTTTTTTCTTTCTTTTTCTTTCTTTCTTTCTTTCTTTCTTTCTTTCTTTCGTGGGGTGGGCACTCGTCTTCAACATTTGGAGGAAGGATTAAGTACTTTCTGGCCCAGCCTACGACCATATTTTCTCCAACCACAACTTTTTCAAACCATGGATACTCCATACCTAGGATACGTACCCAACTCCACTGCAACTTTGTACCAATCAACACACACCCCTAGAGGTCATCAACTGCCCAACCCTACCTAACATTCCCATCCAACCCTTAAAATAAAACAAATATAATACAAAAAAGTGGCGAGAGGGAGGGGAAACTTTCTTCTGCACCCTGTCTGATCTAATGGCCTCACCACTTCCTCTTCCTGATCTTTTACCACCTTAACCCTTTCCTCATCTCTGCCTCCTTAACCTAACCCCACTCACTTCCAAAACAAACCTATTAACCCTATTCTGTCTGCCTAGTCATGCCGGTTTTCCACTATGCTCCCTTGCCTCTCACACTTCAGGCCTGACCTTAGAATGATTGTGCAACGATTCACGGATACCTTATTGATTTTGGAATAATTATGTAACCTGCTGGTCAAGTGTCTAATCATGTTCACCCTTTTCACCTTTCATCATTTCAGTTTATATACTATGTGTTAGAAGCAGAGATTTATGAAAGGATGAACATGTAAATGGAATCATGTATTTGGCTGTCCTATTGATAGGTTCTGGAGCTTATGCTATGGGATTCAGGAATTACAGAATGTTCCTTTAACTGCCATTATAAGTAATCCATCATTTTTATTGTGCATTAGTGTGTTGTGTGGTCCATCATAGATAGTAAAAAATTATGAACTGTTTTTCTTGAGCAGTGATTTATGAAATGAAAAAATATAGAAAGATATGTTTAGGGACAGAATAAAATATGCTTGTATCCATGTAAGCAACCAAAATAGGTGACTTTGTAACAATCATACTTGATTTTCATTTCCCTTTTGAAAAGTTGCTGCCAAATTGTAAATGCAACATGCAAATTGTGCATTAAGTTCACATCAGCTTCATTATTTTTTGTTGTGCATTAGGGGGTTAGGTTTTAGATTTCAGAATTAATGCATTCAGGGTAAATTTTAACCAAATTTACAAAGCTAAGTGAAATTTCTTTGGTAAGTAAACAGCAAACATTCCTTGAACATACTCAATGTAAAAAAAAACACCCACCATATAGTTATTATTTCAGAAAAATGTGTTTTTATCTATTTTTTGTATCCTTTTTCTATCTTAGTTAATGTTATCTGGACAACTACTTACTGCCAACATGTATTTTCCCAAGCGTATGCTAAAACGCAGTGGTTTGGATCAGCTTCCTGCTACAGACGATGGGCAATGTAAGTCAACACAGCTCATTGTAGTATCTATTTTGATGCTGGAAAACAATTTGGACCTTATCAGAAGTTTTTAGCTTACATTGAGAGGTGGCTTTTTTATTTTGAGTAGAGTAAAGGGTAAAAACACTGTAGTTGTTTTTTCTTTTTTTGCCATCTGTTTCATTAGGGTTCTGTTTAATTCCTGTTCTTTAGACTCAACATAAGGAGTGAAGATATATTTTTAATGTAAGAGAAGTCCCTCTATGACAATTTGCATAAGAAGAAGTCCCCATGGGAAGAATTCCTTTCTTTCCCTATTGGTGCCTAGGACAGAAATACAAACCCATTATCACTCCCCTCTTTTCATTTATGCCTAATTTACAGGGTAGGGTTTAAATATTGCTTGTAACAGTTAGGTTAGGTATTATAGGTTAGTGGTGGCTCAAGTTAGGATTTAGGTAATGTTTAGGGATGGGTCAGTGCAATCTAGCATACTGACTAAACAAATATTGAATTAGGACAAAAAAGGGTTTTGGTTCCAAGACCTAAGTTATGAAACATTTGTTCTCCTCTGTCTACACATGTATGAACTAATGACTTCTTACATGTTTTGCTTACATTTTCTATAAGATATAATTGTCTGGTTTAAATTCATGGATTTAAATCCTACAGTCTGAGTTGTAATCACTAAAGCTATGTAGAGATGCAAGATTTTCATCCAGTTTCTGTACAGCTGTACCTGATATCCCATTCCTCTCCATAGAGCAGAACGGTGCTATTTTAACAGTGCTTGTTCATTCTTTTGTCACTGGAAATGATCATTAATATTCATTTCCAGTGTCAATTATTGAGCACTTCTACAGGCTTTATATACAGTAAATAGAGGGGTAATTTGATGCACCTTTCATTATCTTCCCACCCCTTCTCTCTGGATTAGATTTGGATACAAAGTTGTCCTAGGATCAAAGTCTATTGTGCACTTTACAAATTTTACACATATTATTTTCTACTTACTTGTCACTCTTAGTAATAATCACAGTTCTGGTACATGTTCCGCACATTGGAAATAATTTGCCAAAACAAAAAAAGTCTAGTTTTGTGTCAAGTTTCAAATTATTCTTTGGGCGAGGGTCTGCCTTAAAGGCTTTCTGGCAGGCTTTGTGCTAAATCATTTAAGCCTTGATAGCTTACTTCTGGGCAGCTCTTGGTACTGCTATGCACAACTAATTTATACAGAAAGCTTTATACAGAAAGGCTAACCTGACTAATTCAGTCCATCTGCCTCCTGCTAGAAGGTTCACTTTTATGTTTCTCAGTATGCCCTGTTACAGGATACTCTGAAAAGTGAAATCTGTAAAGTGATCTGAGGTGTGTGATGCATATATATACTGCAAAAAGAGTGTTACAACAGTAACGTGTTCACCTGTTGGTCTTCTATTGTCACTGTTAACTAAGTGAGATCACATCAGTCATTTCCAGGTATACACAGGCAATTTTTGTTGCATTGTAGCATAAAATTTGTCTGTTTTCTCAGTAAAATTGGAGGTAATGGAACAAAAAAAACGAGAGCAGTCTGCTGTACAGGGTACCTAAAATTGGCTAAGGAAACCATTTCAATTGGATTTTTTTGTAAAATCAACTTAATGCCTGGGAGAAGCTGAGAGGTGCAGGAAAAGGAGACAGTGGAAGCAGAACTGAGAAACAAATGACAATTACAGAGAAACAGACAAATGACAATTACAACTTGGCAGGAGAAAAGAGGAGTAGGGAGCAATAAAATTGAGCTGAAAAGCAGAAGTGTCAAGGAGGGATGAGCAATGCATTTACACAAAAGAGGTTGTGGAAAGTCTGTTAATGTCGGACATGTAAACAAATCCTCTGAAATATGCCCATGTGCATTCAGTCCTATGCATTAACCTTTCTTATGAATACAAAATATACTGAAAACACACGTCAACGCACGTTGATGTGTGTTGTACATTTTCAATGTGCGTCTCCTTGCACTTAATTATAAATTTCTTCACTCCTCTCAATCTGCCGAGACATATGTTAATGTGCATCATGATGCATGCCTTAATGCAAGCATCATTTACAATGACTCAACAACCAATGAGATCAAAAATTACGCTCCCATTGCTAAATAACAGTTTCCCAGGTAATCCTGAACAAAGCAGCGACCTAATTTGACACTATTATTACTGCCACACATGAGATTTGTAATTTATTGTCATTGGGTGCTAATTTTATAAGGCATGCCCAAGCTTACTATTTAAATAATTCATGTATTTTTAATGTTGCCTTCAGAGCCACATGAAACAAATATAATATGTAAACCGAGGTATGGTGTAATGTTGTTGGCCACCAGTATGTGGCACTGTGTCCTCAGGTTAAGTGTGTAACAGACTTTATTAGGTCTTTTATCTTGTAACATATCCTTGAGCAGCACTGCAGCAAATCCCACACCATTATTAACTAAGTATAAACCAAGAATCTTTTTCTAATAGCATTCTGTGGGCAAAAAAAAATATCCAATGTGCTTTGCCCATTAACCACAATATATTTTGCAAAAAATGCCAATAAATGTGCTTTTTGCTTTTCAAAAATGTGGTATTTCTGTTCTTTCCAAAGGCAGTTAAGGAGAAGAGGAGATCAGAGGTACATAGGACAAGTATCGCTGAGCAGGAGGAAGGAAAATGTTAAGAAGAAAGCACAAAGAACATGTACACTAAGCAGGAGAAGAAGGCAGTACAGGCAGAGCTTAGATGCACAGTATAAAAAAGTACAGCTCCGTAGGAGGTAGAAAACAAAAAAACTGACCATTCCATAGATGTAAAAAAAAGGACATCTATAGAGGTAGACGCTATCTTCTTCTAAATATAAGAGGGTAAAGGCTTTCTTGACACACTTGTAACACTTGACCGACATGTAAAGAGGAATGGTTCATGTGTTTAAGAAGAGTTAGGACATGTAAGGAGGAATGGTGAATTGCAGAGGAAATGAAGGAAAATAGAAAAGTTTTAAGGCTGAAGGAGTTAGTTAGGAAGATGACCCCTCCCAGCAGTAACAGAGGCTGTAAATAAAGTGTAGGTGCTGGAAAGGTTGAGCTGAGCTGCTGAGAAAAGGAATTGAACAACTGTATTACATCTACAGCTCTGCCTGTTGGCCTGACCAAAAAGAAAGAAAAGAATACACAAATCACTTTAAATATCCTTTACATATACTTTAACCATTCTTTTCTGTTCATTAAAGTTTTAAATGTGAGCCTGAAAAGTCTAAATTACCAGCAAAAAAAACCTCATACACAAAAATATCATTAGTCATACCTGTTTTTTTAAGGGTTAAAATATACTAGAGCTATGAAATGGGTTCCCATTTGTTTTGACACGCAATAAAAGCATTGTTAAGAGTGTGATGCTATTAATTATTGAAGAGATGGAAAAGAATAGCTGTTAAGGGAATACTGTGCATATAAAGGCAAACACATTCAAAATGAGAATGGAGAACTTCTGCAGCTGTCTGGAAATAACGGGTGCAAGACATGCAAATGACACAAAATGGGTGACATTCATTCTTCCTAATTATTTACAGAATATCAGCAATAAGTGTACATGACTGTGGCAAAACATAGTAACGCAAACATGCATTCCCTCCCCACCTACAAAACCTCATAATCCCTCCCTCCTCTTTTAATACCCCAATCTACAACTTTATTTTCTTAACCCCTACCCAAAAATAAAGACTAAACCATATGTTAGTTCAGTGGCCAGTAGGCCTTGTATAACCAAATTATTAACTAACTTTATTATTAAAATAACAATATAAATACCAATATACCAAATAAATAACGCATATAAATAACCAATTTAAACATAACATAAAAACAATCAAATATCAACAAATTAGTATACACGTAATAATTATAACATTAACCCCCCTAGCGTTCTAATTTTGTCCAGATTTCCGTGCAAGAAGCAGTACAATTTTTTGCATGGAAATTTCTTTTACATTATAGACCTATAATTCTTAGGCATAACCAAAATAAGTACAATAGTTATTAAATTTAATAATAAACTTTTATAAAAAAAACACAAAAATCTTAAAACAAAAATAAAAGAATAGTTAAACATGTAAAATAACTGTACAGTAGCATGTATAAATTATATATATAACATCATTATATATATATATATATTATTTGAAGATTTCTTTGTATTGGATTCAATACAGATATTTTGTATTGAATCCAATACAAAATGATTTGAGTTTCCAGCAGCTAAGTCCCGGCCGCACCAACGCACCAACGCACCAATAAGTTACAGACCTAACTGTTGTTTTAAAAGTAATATATACATCAAATAGCATCCCATATATTAGCTCTGATTTACTAAGAATGTGCACATACGCACATGCATGTACACACTAAGAGTTACACATGTGTATAAATTACAGTGATGACTGTGACAGATTGTCAGAGGTAATCTCCTCTTGAGAACACAGACAGCAATATGTACTTGACCATAGGTCTAACCTTTTCCTATCTTATAAGGCAGTGGTCTCCAACCTTTTCAGACCTACAGACCACTAAAATCACCAGCTCTAGACTGCGCATGCACAGGGAGCTGGGTGTCCCTTAAAGGGGAAGAAACTTCCCCCATAGTGAAGTCATGATGCCAGAACCTGCAAACTACTCTATCGCAGATCTGAGCCTGCGATGGGAGAGTGGGCGGGTTGTGTAGGACTAAGGACCACCAAAATTTTCTCGTGAACCAGACCAGCGGTTAGTGAATAATGACTCTGTAAAGGATATTTTTTACAGCTTAGGTAATGAGCGAGTGAAAATGTATTTTGCATAGAATACCCACGCATGTGGAAGGGAATATAAAAAAAAAACATTATTCTACTTGCATATGATCCCAAAAAATTGCAGCTTTTAGAATCATGCTTCCATAGTGAGAGTATGAGGTATTCAAGGGGAAATACAAAGCAGAGTTGGGCGTCACAGTCAAAATGTTGGTCCAAGCAGCATACAATCCAAGGGTCAGGAACAGGTAAAGACAGCAACAGTAAATCAAGCGAAATCACACCAGCAGAAAGGCTGTGAAGCTCTAGCAGCTAATTGCAGCACAGGTATGAGTCAGGAACTAATCTGCCTCCAAAATCCCCTTCAATTGTGCACAATTAAATCAGTGCTCTGAGGGTGGCAGTATCTCTGTTTACCTGTAGCTGGGTTTTTTCCCTCGGCATCCTCTGCACAGCTGAATGAATTGGAGCTGTGTGGAGCTGGTTAGCAGAGTGGTTCCTGTGTTATCCCATGCTATCATTGGCTGCTGGGGCCATTAAAGTCTCTCTGTTTCCATTCATCTGTGCCTGTTATAGTGTTTGCTGGGCCTACCTGTGCTGGAGTTAGTTTGAGTGTTCTCTGTTGCTGACCATTGCCTGTTCCTGACTTTCTGTTTGAACCGCGCCTGGACCAACCTTGCCTGTGACCCCCACTCTGCTTGTGCCCGTTCCATTATACCTCGCTTGGTGGACTGATCTCCTGTGTTTTGACTTGGCTTGTTTCTGGATTCCCTAATATTTTCTGTACTATGTATTTGTGGGCTCCTGATCAGCTGCTGGCCTATCTCCAGCCACCATGCCTTGCACACCAAGTCCTGCGGACAACCGAGTGCTGGGAGACGCAACCAGTGTCCTGAGGCTGAGCGGGGGCTGCTATTGGTGAAGATGGCGGCGTTGGATTGGGGGACTGATGTCTGGAGAATACTGGTACTGACCAGAGCCTTACATTATAACAGGCCAAAAAACACAAATAAAAATTATTTATAATCATGGAAGATTTACAGGAGCAAGTCAGGCTCCTGACGGGTGCTGTGAACCAACTGGCACAGTGAGTAACCATGCAGGAAGGTCAGAGACAAAACTTTGCTCCTGCTGTGGCAGCTGCCACCCCTGCTGAACCCAAGGTTCCTTTACCTAAGAAATTTTCTGGTGAAAACCATCTGCTGGTACGTCCCTAGAGAAGCTGCCCATTCCATATTCAGCCTTCTCTGATGTTTTCTCTCCTCAGGCTGCTGATGTTCTTCCACCTCACCGGCCCCATGACTGCCCAATAGATTTGCTTCCAGGTACTATGCCACCCCGAGGGCACCTTTACAATCTCACAGTCCCTGAAAATTTGGCCATGAAAGCTTATATAAAAGAAAGTTTGGTAAAAGGCTTTAACCGCCCCTCAACATCTCCTGCTGGAGCTGGCTTCTTTTTTGTTGAGAAACAAGATGGAAGCCTCAGGCTATGTATTGATTATAGAGGGTTAAACAAAATTACTGTTAAGAACAGGTACCCGTTACCTAGTATCGATGACCTGTTTGGCCATGTAGTAAATGCCCAAATTTTTACTAAACTAGACCTGAGGGGAGCTTACAACTATATCAGAATAAGGCAGGGAGATGTGTGGAAGATTGCATTTAATACGAGGAATGGGCATTATGAGTACCTGGTTATGCCATTTGGTTTATGCAATGCCCCAGCAGTCCTCCAGGACTTCATTATTGATGTTTTCCGTGAATTTCTTGGGAAATTTGTGGTGGTTTATTTGGATGATATTCTAGTCTTTTCATCCTCCTGGCCCAGCATCGTGTTCATCTTAAGGTGGTCCTCCAGAAACTTAGGGAGAACCATTTGTATGGCAAATTAGAGAAGTGCGTTTTTGAAGTCCAACAGGGTTACATTGTTTCTGATCAGGGCCTAATGATGGACCCTGCCAAGGTCACCGCTGTCCCTACAGAAACTTCCTAGGTTTTGCCAATTTTTACAGAAGATTTATTAAGAATTACTTGTTCTTGGTCACTCCTTTTACCAATCTGACACAGAAAGGTGCTGATCCTTCCCGGTGGGCTGCCCAGTCTTGGGAAGCTTTTAAAAGACTGAAAAAGGCCCTATCCTGAAAAAGGCGCCCCTATCCTGGTACATCCAGACATCCAGCAACCCTTCTTTGTGGAGGTAGATGCATCCGAGCTTGGGGTCCGAGAATTTTGTCTCAGCACTGGTAAAGTCCTGAACAATTACACCCCTGTGTCTTCTTTACCAGAAAATTTTCTCGAGCAGAGAAGAATTATGATATTGGGAATCGAGAACTCTTGACAATTAAGTTAGCCTTTGAGGAATGGAGACAATGGTTGGAAAGGGCAGAGCATCCAGTGACTGTATTTACAGACCACAAAAATCTGGAGGGAGCCAAAAGAATAAATTCCTGACAAGCACGTTGGGCTTTTTTTTTTTCACGTTTTAATTTTACTATTACATACAGACCTGGGTCCAAAACTGTTAGAGTGGGTGTTAAATTGCGCAATTTCCCTGAAGCAGGCTCCCGCACAGATTTTTTGCCCGAATCTATCCTTCCCTCTCACTGTGTGCTAAGGGTGTTGTCTACCAGTCACCGCCTCCATGATTTAACTGTCTTTTTAGAGCCTCACCATTCCGACCCACCTCCAGGCAAACCCTCGGGTCGGTTATATGTGCCACTGCCTCTATGCCAGGGCCTCCAACAGTTTCATGAATCCAAGGTTACTTGACACCCAGGAGAGAAAAGGACATTAGGGCTACTGGAGCATTTGTAATGGCTTGCACCACCACGTGTGCTCGTAGTAAGACTCCTTGCTTAGCCCCAGTAGGGACCCTTCAGGCACTGCCTGTTCCTGACAAACCCTGGTCTCTTATAGCAATGGATTTCATAAAAGTGCTACCGGTGTCCAGAGGATGCACTGTGGTTTGAGTGGTGGTGGACCGCTTTAGTAAAATGGCACACTTTGTACCCCTTCATAAATTGCCCATGGCTAAGGAATTATCACAACTATTCATTGAGAATATTTTCTGTTTGCATGGTATCCCAGACAATGTAGTCTCTGATAGAGGTGTGCAGTTGGTATCCCAATTCTGGCGTTCGTTCTGCGCATTTAGGCATTTTCTTTCTTTCTTCTCAGGTTTCCATCCTAAAACTAATGGCCAGATTGAGAGGACTAATCAATCTTTAGAGCATTACCTCCGCTGCTTTGTTTCAGGTTGTCAGGAGGAATGGGCGAACTATCTCCCATTTGCGGAAATAGCCTTTAACAACTCTGTACATTCCTTTACCAAAATGTCTCCATTTCAATGTCTTGGTGGGCAGAATTGAAATTTTCTTCTCTTTCTGGTCCCCCCTCTGACATGTCTTTGTTGGAGGACTGGCTCACCCACATGACTACAATTTGGTCAGCAGTTAACAATTTGCAGATCGACAATAATCCAAAAAGCAAGAATTTGCTCCAGGGGATCTAGTTTGGGTTTCCACCCAGAATTTTGACCTTCGCTAGCTCTCCGCCAAGCTTGGACCGAAATGTTTTGGTCCATACCCTATTGCTAAGAAAATAAATGACTTATTTGAGTGACTTATAGGGTAACCCTGCTTTGCTCTGTTAGGAATGTAGACTCCTTCCATGTCTCGTTATTAAAATCAGCCCCCCTAGTGGATGTGGAAGGTGAGCCTGAGTATGAGGTTAAAAAAAATTCTGGATTTCCATTAGGTACAAAATTCTCTCCAGTATTTAATAGATCTCTCTGTTTCCAGTAATCTGTGCCTGTTATAGCGTTTGCTGGGCATACCTGTGCTAGAGTTATTTTGAGTGTTCTCTGTTGCTTACTATTGCCTGTTCCCAATTTTCCATTTGAACTCTGCCTGGACCTACCTTTGCCTATGACCCCCACTCTGCCTCGTTCCATTGTACCTCGCTTGGTGGACTGATCTCTTGTGTTTTGACTCGGCTTGTTTCTGGATTCCCTGATATTTTCTGTACAGTGTATTTGTCGGCTCCTGGTCAGCTGCTTGCCTATTTCCAGACACCATTCTTGCACACCAAGTCCTGGGGTCAACCAAGCGCTGGGAGATGCAACCAGTGTCCCGAGGCTGAGCAGGGGGGACTAATGTCTGGAGAATACTGGTACTGACCAGAGCCTTACACCACTAAAATTACAATTAATTCCAAAAAAATTATTTTTACTCTCTTGCTCAGTCCCCAATAGCCATGTAATATATCTGTACAGTTTTTATTTCTTTTTATTTCTTTGGTTTTAGAAACCATACAGGAAACTAATATTGCTATAGATCTGATCCCAACAAAAGATGTCTTTTCACAATCTTAACAATGAATGTTTTCCATCAATGTGTATTTTAACAATAATGTTTTTCTGAAGATCAATGATAACACATCATAACTTTCTAACTTGTGAACTAGTTAAATCCTGCAAATAGCAAGGGCACACAGAAAAGGACACCTCTCCTTTTGCTTTTAAATATTGCATTTTTGCTCTTAAATCTTGATTCCTCTTATTAGAAAATCATTGCATTGGTGGAATGTAGCTGCATACATACCTCAAGAAAATGAAGAAAAATATTTCAGCTTTTTTGGAGTTTGCATAATCTTATGTATTTTTACATCCTACAGTACATTCATTTTTAAGATATATATTTTTCCCCTGAGTGTGAACTGCTGTTGTAATTTCTGTTGGAATTGATTTTTTGGGGAGTTAAAGATGGCATAGTCTTGATAAGATGCCTTCTCCAATATTCTTGTTTGAAAAGCTGATATTAGTTAAGCAATGAATTATGAATCTCAGGGTTTAGTATGCACAGACACATATCTTTCAGTAAGATGTTCAGCACTAAGAAAGAGTTATAAATATTTATTTGGCATATTTTAAGACTCCTTCCAACTTTTAATGTAGCAAAGCTTTTTCCTTAGGTCAGATGTTATTAAATAAGTAATGCCTTAATGTGTGAATCATGTGATGTTATCTGGAAACTTGTTAACACCAGAATTTCCTATGGAGGATGTGTAATCTATTGCACATGGGATACCCACTGTAGCAAATTGAGGAAATCTGTGAGATCAGAGTGGTCAGTATATTCCAAACACAACTCAAAGAAACATTCATAAGTGGTTATTTATTAACAGCAAAAGAATTCAGGAACAGGTCTCCCTTAGCTTTTGTTGGCATTTTCCCTGCTCACAAAATGAGGATTTTGAATGTGACCATGTGCAAGCAGGAATGAGTGTGGCATGTCCACTATTGGAATCAATAGGTGAATATCTGATGCAGTCAATAAGCCCTGAAAAGTAATTGTACAGTTCATTTTGAGGTCTAGATGCTTGTATTGTTTAAGTATGGAAATTCAGATAGACAGACATTATCCAGCAAACTTGGCTGGCAAACTTACATCATAGCTCCTTACATCAATTTCCTTTGTGCTGAGAGACCGTGCTATTAACTGAAAAATCCAGAAAAATAACTTTTCTACCATCATGGTGTTTATTTTACATAGACCTCTGCTAAATGTCGACTCAGTAGTTACATGGCAGTTTAGCAAGTTATGCTATTACAGGGTTGTTCCTTCTGTGCCAACAATGTGCCTGCACCAGCACAGGCACAATACAAAGGTATGTTTTTTTGGGCTGTCAAAAACCAAAGCATCAAAATTACAAAGTTTGGTAGAAAAATGTTTGGCAAACTAGCTCGACATAGGGAGAGAGAGACAAAGAACAAGTTTTTGGTATGCCCGGCATTCAATGTTAAAACAGAAGAGAAGTTTTTCTGTGATCGGGCTAAGCTATAAGAGCAGCAGAGAGATCTGTCCCTTTTTTCCCTGCACTGATACATCTGCTGACTCTAACTGGTCACTGGTTACAAAGAATGACAGATACCTGTCACCGACAGAATGACGGACACCTCTGCTCCTGATTTCCAAGTATAGATCTTTTGCAGCCCCTGTAATCACATCACAGGGGCTAAGAGGAGGGATTACGCAGTACAGGGGTAAGGTAATTTAAAAACAGGACCAAATTGTAATACAAAAATGAAGGGGAGGGAGGTTTGAGAATACTTTAAGGTTCTGACTCAAGTTAGGTTATGATCCTTCTCCTGACCCCACAGGGGGCGGGGTATGGGTGTACATGCGTGTCCACTCCCAAAAAAAGCAAGGGCACGGCGTTCCTGCCCCACTACACTCTTGTTTGTTAGCAATTTTTTTCAATCCTGGACCAGATCCATTCCAGATTTTTTGGATCACCCAGGTTCACTGATAAAAGTATATCCTCTTCAGTCTTGAAGAGCTTCTATAAATCAGGCCCCATACTACTAGTATTCAGGAGATTACCGCCACTGAAAATGTTATTACAGAAGGTGTTTGGAGAGTCAACTGTATCTTAACTCTTGGAATACTATTTAAAGGTTTGGGAATATGTAGAACCTTCATAGACATTTTATATTTATGCTGATAGTTCACTTTTAGAATTAATAAAAAACTCTTGACCCCTGATGTTTATTTTAAAGCACCAACACCAAGTAATCACCTCTTATATTTTATCTACTATTGTCACATAAGTACTATGGCATGTTCACAGGTCTTCAGCCATCCTGATTGGCTAGGCGAGGATGACATAACTTCAATGCATGCAAGAGTATATTCAATCCCAGCGGCAGCAGAGGAAGCCAGGGTGTGCCAGTTTTTTGGGGTTTTTTTTACCGCGTTTGGCCAGGTGTGTAAGAACATCGCCTGCCCCTGGCTAATCACTCATTTTCAAAGCTTTAAACAATAGCTTGCTTGATTAGGTAGAGAACTCATTGTGAGCTGTAAAAAGTATTGTATACATTATACATGGCGAGAATAGAAGCAGACACTTACACAGTATGCTTTTGATTGTATCTCTTTTCATGGCAGCTTTTAATTTTATCTCATGGCAGCAATTTTGTTTGACTGTATCTACCCTGACCTTTAATAAGTTCAGCTATAACTACAAAAGAAAAATCATGCAGAGCAAACAATCAACACATGCAATGGACTCAGTATGTAACTTTTTAACATTCTATAACCTAAATTTTGACAATTATCATGTACCTGTTAGGAAAGATTGTTGTTTTACAATGCATGCTGTGTAGAAAGCAGGGACAGAAAAATAATCCAAGTCTTTGTGCACATGTCACTATTACTTCATTGATATCGCTGCTGGTCTTGAATAAACACTTAAGGAATGTATAAAAAAGACCCAGATTACAAGCTAAAGTCAAGAACTTGATTTTCATCACAGCTGTAGTACAATTCAGTAAATAATACAGTTTACTTTGATTTCATTCCAAATTGTAGTTAATTATGACGAAATAAATGTATGAATAAAAAGATTGCTTTAACAGTAGATGTGTAGGTGTATGTCAAGGCAAAAAAATTACCTATACAGTACATTTCTGTAATAAATGCACATTTGCTTGTTTTTTACTGCAAGGCAAGAAAATACCTTTTGATCTGCCAAAAATGCACTTTGGACTAAGAGTTGTCAGCTCTGCCCAGTTTTCTCTTCACAGATAACTTAGACCCACCTACTTTCCCTTCTCCACAACATATAGGGGCCTGATTTATGCTGATTTAAAGCTGTCCAAGACTGGAGAAGATGGACCATAATTGATGAGTCTGGATGATCCAGCTAACAAGGAATAGATTTCTTAAAATCATTTACTGTTATGTGGGAAATGTTTCAATCCTAGACCAAATCCATTCCAGGTTTGCTGGATCATCCGGGTTTACCTATGATAGGCTACATACACACGTGCAATAATTGACGTTAGAAAGCAAACGATTAAAGACCGATCAACAATGTTTCACAATTTTTTTGAACGATTGTATTGTGCACAACTCTGTACATGCTGAAACGAGACAATCGTTCAAATATAATCCACCAATAGTGTACACAAACTAGATACGATCGATTGAACTATGCAGGAAGTGACAGGAGAAAGTGTATCACAGTACAATCCACGATCACTGAACGACCATACACACAATAGATAGCGAACAATCGTCGCCCAATAAGATCCGCCAGGGCGGTCGTTCATTTTCAGCGACATTCCTCCTTCATTGGCCTCGTTGGCCAGTCATTGTACACTTTTTTTGTTAACAATTATCAGAAAATCAGTCATTAGTCGTTCATTTCCATTGATAAATATTGCACGTGTGTACGTAGCTATAGTCTATCATCTCTAGTCTTAATAAATCAGTCCCATAGCAAAGTCATTCCGTAGTCCCAAAGAAGCAACTGGGAGGGAGTGAGGCTAATGCTTTGCCTTTAAACAACACAGGAAATTAGTGTTGGACACAGGCCAACTCTGTATTTCTGAAATCATTGAAAAGTGAGGCTTGCAGCTTTAAAGATAAGTGTAGGGCCTGCATGACAGGGTACACAGCCCAGGAGAAGTAAGGGAATTGGTTAGGATTTCAGAGGGGTGGCTAGTTAGAAAATTAAAAGGGGGCTGTATCGGGAGTGGGAGGCCTATTTGTAGGATAAAAAAAGTTTAGCGAGGACACAGGTTAGAGTGATGGAGGCTGCAGGAGAGGTTAGCTGAGGTGGGGGGGGGGGGCTGCTGCTAAAATAGAGCTAAAATAGAGTGTCTGTGGCCTCGGAGGCGTAGGCCTCACGTGCGCCTGAGCCCAGAGCACTTTCAAAGAGCTCAGCTCCAGCATGGAAGCCCCAGAAGGAACCCTTCTAGTCTGCCTGTTGGTTCTGCTAATGACCAGGTAGGGTCTAGACTAGGGAGGAATCTCCCACTTCGGCGGAGCTCATTGCTCCCAGGCAGCCGCAGCCCCGTTTACCGCATGGTGAGGCCTGGAGAGGGCAGGCTGCATCTGAAGCTGGGGCCTCGCGTTTTGCTAGGCTCTGGCGGAGGAGTGCTACCAATGTGGGTGCTGTGGCTGACAGGGGGCCGCATCCCCAGCGTCCACCGGAAGTAACACGTCTGCGTCAGAGAATCAGAAAGCTCCCCACTCAGAAGCGGAGCTTTCATTATTGAAAAATGGAGAGCTGGTGGGCTGGGCACTGGATGCAGTGCAGGGCCCAGGAGGATCCGTGGCAGGTCCAGGATCAGCAGGACTGCCAGGTAGGCTGGGTTTGGGTCCGTGGGGAGGGTGGGGAGTAGGGGGCAATGCAGATATGTTGTTTGATAATGTTTGTGGGGATGTTGGTGCTTTAGGAGGGTGAAAGGGGGGAGATGCGGGGAGGGTATGAGACAGGGGTTATGAAAAAGGTTTGCAGGGGCCAGTGGAGAAAAGGGAGGGTAGGGGGTGGGGCCGAGGGGGTGGGTGGAGTGACTGAAGTATTGGGTGGTCTTAGGGAGGTGGTAAAAAATTTGGAAGGTTGTGGAGGGGATCAAAGGGGGGGTCCTGTATGATCATAGGGAGGCGGTGGGGGAGGGAAGGGGGGTTGTCAGGGGTTGGGGTGCTTCGGGCAGGAGGGGGGGCTGGGTTGAGGACAGAGTGGCGGAGAAGCGTCAGCATCGGTGGACAGAAGGGAGGTAAATGACAATGCAAGTGGAGAGGTTTATGTATGCTTTGAGGGACCACTAGAAGTGCACTTAAGAGAGAAGGTAAGAGAAAAAATTTGGAGAGGTGAATGTGCGGAGGTTTTATCGTTGCTGCCACTGGTGAGACAGGTGAGCACGCAGTCTTTTCAGAGTGGGGCCGATAGGCCGCAGGCAAGAGGGTCACTGGTCAACAAGGAAAAGGGGTCTTCTTGCTTTTTAATGAAGGGGGATGCAAGTTTGGTGGTGGGTGTATATTTAAGCATGAGTGTTCAGGGTGTGGTGAAGTCCACGGACTGTCGTGTTGCTTTAACCCAGGGGGGTAGGGGCGGTAGGAAAGAGGGATTACCCAGATGAGGGTAGAAAGGATGCGCCCCTTTTTAAGTAGATACCCAGACAGGGAAGCAGTGTGGGTGCTGGAGGAGGGGTTTGAAGAAAGATTTTGAATCCAATGTGGAGGGATGCAGTCAGCAGGGATACAGTGGAATTTAAAATCTGCATTGCGGCATCCTGCAGTGCTGGCGGAGAAGTTAGCAAAGTAGGTAAGATTGGGCTGAATGAGTGGGTCATTTCAGGACCCTCATTGGAGGGTTTGGTGGTATCTCCCTTTGGGGATTGTACCTAAGAAAGAACAGAGTAAGTTTAGGATGAACCATCATTTATCGTTCCCGCCGGGGGGGATCGGTAAATGGTGGTATCGACCCGGATCTTTGTGGCTTAAATGTCTTTTGGCGCAGCTATTTGATGAGTCCGCCGTTATGGGTCTGGGTCGCTGCTGGCAAAAGCAGACATTAAGGCTGCTTTCAAGTTGTTGCTGGTTCATGCGGAGACTTTGGGGCTCTTGGGGATTCAGTGGGAAGGGCAGTATTTTGTTGATCGTTGCCATCTTTTGGGATGTTCGATTTTGTGTGCTTTATTTGAAAAATGTAGCACATTCCTTCAGTAGGTGGTGAGGATGGTGGCGGCGGTGGAGTCGGTCATTCATTATTTGGATGACTTTTTGTTGATTGGTCCTCCAGGCAGCTCCGTTTACAGGGTGTTGCTGGCCACTCTGCAGCATATGGCGGAGCATTTTGGAGTGCCTTTGGCAGGCCGAAAAACCGTAAGGGACAGCAACTGCTTTAGTTTTCCTGGTGATTGAATTGGATACTGTGGCAATGGAGAGTAGGTTGCCGCAGGATAAACTGGTTGCTTTGCAGGAGGTTAGGGCAGCATGTGGCAGGCATAAAATGAGGTTGGGGGAAGTTGAATCGTTGTTAGGTAAGTTGAACTTTGTTTGCCTGGTGATGTGACAGGTAAGGATCTTCTGTAGACGGTTGGCGGCTATGGCTGGAGTTACAGCGTCTCTTCACTTTATTTGGCTGAAGAGGGTTAAGGGAGGATTTCATGGGTATGGAAGCGGTTCTTGGATGAGTTCAATGGGAGGGCTTTATGGTTGGATGGTCCAGTGGATTCATTTGATTTAGAACCGTTTACAGATGCGGTGGGAGCGTCTGGTGTTGGGGCCTTTTTTGGTGGTAAGTGGTGTCCAGAGGTATGGCTGCAGGAGTGGGTGATGGCCGGTTTGGAACAGAATTTGGTAGCTTTGGAACTCTTATCAATTGTGGTGGCAGTAGAATTGTGGGTGGTGGAACTGGCGAATAAGAAAGTTTGTTTTTACTGCAACAATTTGGGGGTGGTTCAGGCTATTAATGGATTTTTGGTGTCTTCAGTACCAGTGGTATGGTTGCTCTGACATTTAGTTTTGAGGTGTTTGCGATTTATTAAATTGATTTTTGCTAGGCACATTCTGGGAGTGTGTAATGTGGTGGCCGACGCGTAGTCTCATTGGCAGTGGGACAGGTTTCGAGAGCTGGCACCGGAGGCAGAGCAGCATGGTTGCCCTTGTCCCAACAGTTTGTGGAGGATCGCGATGGGATCCTTGGAGGTTTGATTGCGTGGTCGGTGAGTGCAGCAACATGGAAAGCTTATTCTGGGGTGTGGAGAGAATAGGCAGTTCTGAGGGAGTGAACTAGGCATGTTTTGGTGGAGGGTTATGGGCACCTGTTGTATTATTGGTTGGCACTAGATTTTGCGGTGGTCAGTAGAAAATTGGCGGAGATGGCTTTTTGGTGTAAGTTGTATGGGTTGAGAGATGTGACGAAGGATTTTGTAATGCGGCAGGCAGTGAAAGGGTACAAGAGCGACAAGCGGGCATTGGATAGGAGAAGGCTGGTGTCTTTTCAGCTTTTTTACAGGTTCTTTGTGGGCTTAGGGGAGGTGTGTACAGGAGACTATGTTTTATTTAGAACAGCGTTTGTAATGGCATTCTTTGGGACAATGAGGATAAGTGAGTTGGTGAGCCCCTCCAGGTGGTATCCTTTATGAGGATGTAGTTTTGACTACTTCAGGTGAGTTTAGTGATCCTGTGGTAAACTATGAAACAAAGGGGGAGGGGTTTCACTGTGTTGTTGTTTTGTCTAGAAGGGTCGGGGATCTGTCCAGATCAGGTGGTGAAGTTGATGAGTTGGCGAACGCGGGGTGAGGCCCCTGTTGCTTTTTCACGAGGATGGTAAGTTTTTTTTCATAATTTCAGTTTTTGGGAGTTTTTACACATTGTCCACGGGAATTAGGAATGAGGACTCAAGGTTATTTTTCCCATTCCTTTCATGGGTACCTCGGTGCCGCTACTGAGGCGGCTAGGTGGGGGTTGGGGGGGAGGCGATTAGACATATCGGGAAAATGTCATATTTTAGACCTCATTTGCTGTAAGGTTGGAGAATATTGCTAGGAGGGTTCTTTTGGTTGTTGGGACGGACAGAGGGTTCATTTTGTTTTTATTTATTGTTTTTCGTAGGTGGTCCAGCTTGCTTGGTATGGGTCGTCGGGCATTCCTATGTCTGGTGGGGTGCTAGAAGAGTGGAAGTGAGGCCATATGGTCGACAGCTGAGCCTGTCTTGGGAAGATGTGATGCTTCGATGGATTGGTGTGCCCAGAATGCTGGGGAGAAGGGTGGTGCCAGAGATTCGAAGGTTTGCGGTTCAGGATAGACCTTTGGGGTGGGTGGTGATCCATGCTAATCCAAGGTAACGATCCATGGTAATGATCTGGGAAAACGTTCTATGAGGTAATTGATAAGGGATGTAAAGAAATATTTTCTTCAGTTGAGAGTGGAGTTTCCAGGTTTAGTTATAGTTTGGTCAGATATAGTGGCCAGGACAAGTTGGAGGGGAGCGCGTTCTTATGGTGGAATAATAAAGCCAGAATCAAAGTTAATAAGGAGGTGGGTCCTTTTTGGCCCGGAACTGTGGTATAGTGGTGCAGCACAGAGAGCTGGAGGAGAGAACATGGATGTTTCTGAGAAGTGATGGGGTTCACTTGAATGCCATCGAATATGTGGTTCCTGGTCTTGCAAGATGGGGTTCAGCGAGCACTTTGAGTGTGGTGAGGTGCACAGGTGTGAAGTGTCTCACCTGTGCTTTGTGGCGGTTGGGGTCTGAGAAGGCAAGGGTCTTGTGGGAAAAATGGATAAAGTTGGTATGGGGGGATTATCTTATGGTGGAGTTCCCCTGTAATTTTATTATGGTAATGGCCCCCTGAGGCAATGATAGGCGGCTAGGAGCTTGGTGTGGGTGTTGGAAAGAAGGAAAACTGGTGGTGGTACGGACCTTGCCTTATCAGACTTGCAGCCTGGTTGTTGGAGTTGGGAGTTGATAAGGGTTTGCAAAAAATTAAGTTAAAGTTGAATTCTGTGAATTTTGATAATGTGAGAAAGATGGTAAGTTATTCATGTTATTTATGTATGTTATTTATAATGTTGGAGTTAATTGGTTAATGGTATATTTAAATGATATTTATTAAAATGTGTTTTATAAAAAAAGGCTACATGCCAGCCAATTTTATGTCCAAATCTGGTGTCGCTTGAATTACTGGGTAAGAGGAGAAAAAGTTGGTTGGCAAGTGGGGGGAGGGGTGAAGGTTTTTGGTTTAAAGTTTTTGAAGGGGTAGGGCAAAGAAGGGTCTGGGTTGCCCTGGTCAAGTATTTTTACTATTATTGAAATAGATATAACAAATGATTTTATTAGTACAATAAACAAAATAAAGGGTGCAAAAAGAAGTTCATTGTTAGAATTTATATAACATTTAACTGTGGCAAATGCATGCCCTTACAAATAATTTTGGATTTGTAAACAAGTATTTATTTTGCAACATCAAAACAGCTGAAAACCACTGGGCCTGACGCACAAACATATTTTGAAGCATGCATTATATATTAGAATGCACTTGTATTGGATCACTTACAATCATTTTAATGGCTCTGTATATTTTTATACTTTTAGAGTATCAAATGTAATTTAGACTGCTAAAAAAAATCTACTGTAATAAACATATTCACAATGCCAGCTACTACAGTAAATAGTATTAGATTACCCACCCTCAAAAAAGACAACAAAACAGCTTAGCTGCTACTCCTTATACAATATAATTTTAATATAACTATATAATAAACACAATTACATAAAACACATACATAAATATAAAATAAATAAAAGTCTACACTTATATAACTCTTCATTATATATTCTATTTCCTTAAACATCAATACCTTTTTTTTCACCACCAATGCCAAGAGGAATATTATCAATAATAAATTTGATCCATACAGTTGATCTATAACTGATTTAGACCTGATATTCATATTATGGAAATATCATAAATGTGGGTTACATAGACAGCTGGTAGTCGACCCAGACTGCCAAAGAGGATCACCAATCCCCACCGTAACCAGTCTTGGAAGAAGACTAGGGAAAGATTTGGGGAACAAGTGATGGCAGACAGTAAAATGGGGCTTTGAGTGTTTTTTTAACCTCCCTAGAGGTAACCCTAACTGTGGGCTAGAAAAAAAGTTGCTAAAAGTGGTAACCCCGAGTCACACTCAGGGTAGGTAAACCTATGGGAAGTAATAGTAAATACAGCCTCACCTGATCCGCTGGCGTCCCATGCCGTCCAGCGCCGCGATCTTCGTCTTCTTTCTTCTTCCTGCTTTTGTATCCGATGAGTCACCAGGGAGTTCCCGGTGATGTTGGTACGTGTGTACATTGCCGGCGGGGCAGGGTGGGAAATTCAAAATCTATTTGTATTGCATTCAATACAAAATAACTGTATTGAATGCAATACATTGGATTTATATGTGTAAAAGCAGTAGATTGTTTTCAAGAACATTTATTTTACATTATATATAATAGTATGAGTATAATGTGTATTTTTTTTAATTTAAAAAAGTTTAAATTTTTTTTTTTTAAATATATAGATTTTTTTAATTTATTCAATGTATTGTTTTTACATGATTTTGTGTTTCAAACTTTATTATACTCATACTATTATATTATACTGTAAAATAAATTTTCATGAAAAACAACGTACCGCTTTTAGACATATAAAACCAGAAAGAAATGAACTGCTAGGGAGGTTGATTTGTAATAGGTGGAAGTGGAGTTCATTGAGGGAATTGCTTTTAACCAGATAGTTGAGATGGGTTTAAAGCAGAACTAAAGCCAGAATTACTCACCTATCCCTGTTCCATAGCAGAGCGTTGCCATCTTCCATCTTCTTAACTTCCATTTTCATTGGCCAAGCCAGGATGACACAACTAGTTCATTCATTTCTGGCACAAGAAAGGAAAGCCAGGAATGCAGATTGCTCTGGCAACCAATGCTGGGCTGCTCATGCGCAGCTCAGCAAATTTTGACATCTGGGCGGTGGTGACCTTACAGGTAGTATTACTGATGTATTACTGATCTAGACCAAAAATTATGTAAGTAAGTGTCAGAAAAATATCAGTTTCTTATTGGCTTAGAAGGCCAAAAAAATATTAAACAGCCAGTCACTAACATTTTCAGTCAATAATAACAATCTAAAAAAGAGTTCCTTCTTTTTTTTTGAAAAAGGATAATAGACTTCAAAACTTACAAACTACAGATTGCAGAGTTGGTCCAGCAATACTCTGAGCTACTATGAACAACAGACTTCATCTTTGATAAATGTTGTTTAACATCACAGCATCTGCAGGCAACCTATTGTTAATGACGATATAATTGCAGGGTTCAGCTGCCTGGGATACTGACCCTAAAACCTTCAGCTAATAGATTCCTACACTCCTGGGACATGATAGAGGAGCAAATGGAAATGCATTTCAAATACATTTCTAAATTAAGAAGATCATATACATTTTTATTGAAATTCCTAAAATTGTAAAATAGATATTATTTCATAAATATTAAACCTTTAAGAAAGCGCAATTACAACAATTGACTAAATGACAGTAAACAAGCAGTGTTTTATATGCTGACCCTGTTGCATGAAATAAATTGTTTATTTTTTAAAGTTCAGTAGGCTTTAAATCGTTAAGAGGATAAGGCTTCACACAGCCATTTACTTCCCAATACAATCCTTAGGAAGTAAAGTACTTTTCGGTTGGTAAAATAGAATCTGGTATCAAGGATTATTCTCCTATGCTTGTCAGTGCAGTATATCCATATACCACACTGCTCTTATCTCTGCTCCCAAAAGGCTCGCTAAAACCTGCTTATCATTAGCTGCTGTGAATTGAAAATCTAAAATTAATGAGCTCCATATTCCTGACATGAGTCCCAGTAGATTGTCATCCATCTGGAGCTCACATTGCTCGTCTTCCTCTTTTTTTTTCTTTAATAAAACCAAAGTATGCTGGAGAATCAGTATGTATCTTGATAGCCTTGCTCAGCTTTGTCCAGGATTAAATAAGGATCCTCATCCTTGGGAAAGAAGCTCTTCTTTAGAAGATGACCTACTTTGAAAGCATTTTGAATCCAATTCATGATACAGAAATAGCTATCCTTATTTGTTTATTTTTTAACCTATTACATCTAAGTCAAGATGAAGGGCATAATCATCAACTTAAATATCTTCTTTATGTTATTATTAACATTTTTCATAGTAATCCTATGTTTTTTTACTTTGTTTTTGCCCTTGATTGCCCTGTACAAGAGTGGTGGCTATGGACACAAAGATGTATTCAAATTTTGTACTTTCAAATGAATCAGAGAGGATAAAATATTTGGAGGCTCTTGCACTTCCTCTAAATCTGTAACTCTAAATTAAAACATCAGAGCTACAGTAAAGGACTAAGTGCCTTATAGCGGATCTCTTTGTCTGAACTAAAACATAATAGTTATATTTGTTGCTGAGCCTCCATGTTTATGAGAATTGAAATCCAATGAATGAAAAGGGGCTAAGGGCAATCAGCCTGAGTAAGCAAAGTCAGTAGAGGAGCCATACAGTACAACTATATGAGACTTAAAGTAGGCGGGAATACAGGTTTAATATTCTAAAAAAACTAGCATTTAAAGAATAAATCATCAAGCTGCAACAATTGTTAGATAGTCAAAACAAATAGGCACGTAAGTGATAATATTTATAATTGTTGTAAATGCTGAATAAGTCATAGTATAGTAACTTTAGTCTTATGTATCCAAAATCATTACGCAAATGGTTATATGATCACCTTAGTTAAAAAAAAAACTATTACATTTCCTAGAGTTCCCGAGAATATCAAACACGGGCATTTTAAAGTTTTCTATTAGGAAGGCAAGGATACCACCTCATAGATTCTCTGTCTGGTTATTTCTAACTCTCTTTAAGATAAATTGCAGAGGCAGTTCCCATATGTATGGCCAAATTGTGATATCAAATAGCTTCATATTAATTTAACACCTCCTTCAATTTAAATTACATGGCTTTGCTTTCATCTCTCTCTTTGGAGTAACAAATCCTGGCACAATCTGAAATTTAATGGTAAGGAAGATTGGCTTCTTTTAAAATGTTAGCCCTTCATAAAATCGTTTATATTTTCTGCATTTTACCTATCCTGGGTGCTTTTGTTTTTTTTAAGGAACTGATGCAGTAAATCAATGCTTATATTTGGAAGCAGTTGCCCAAGTGTATCTTCATATACTATGATAAAGCCTTGAAATGTCTGCAGTGTCAACACTTCTTACACACGTATTTCCTTTCTTTCAGATCGTGTCTGGCTCTGCTGTTTCTCGTCGTAAGTGCCTAAACAACCCTGATTAATTTTGTTGCATTTTGTGGCAGTTTCACCGTTCCCAGTCAAAGGGCGAACAAAAATCAGCACATTTGTATAGCAAACCTATTTGGCCTATTTCAAAGTTAAACTTTGATCAAGATAAGTCTTGGGCACCTCAAAAGGTGTGCAGGTGTCGAGTTTATGGATGTGTACAAAGGGAACACGTGATCAGATGCCATTTGGTATACCTATGGTTTGGCGAGAGCCAGGAGATCATTTCAGTGACTGTTACTTTTGTATAGTGAAAACTTCAGGATATAACAAGAAAAATAAATGTAACATAGAGTATCCTAGTCTACCATCGGCTATGCGCCCAGTGGCTCATTCAGATGAAATCCCAGTGACGGTTTTCGTTACACTACCCTCTCTTGAAGAACATGAATATGGTGATGAACTAGGTGACAACAATGATGAAAAGTTCGAAATTGAAGAGGACTCTATTCGTAAGGGATTTGATCAGCATGAGCTGAGTGATTTGGCACATGATTTGGGACTTTCAAAGAAGGTTTCAGAACTTCTAGCATCAAGACTGCGTGAGAAAAACTTACTTGAAAAAGGAATGAAGGTATCGTACTTTCGAACCAGAGAAATAGCATTTCTGCAGTACTTTAGAACTGACAGTGGCTTTGTGTATTGCCATAACATACCTGGTTTATTGGAGGAATTGAAAATTCCAATCTATAACTCAACTGAATGGCGACTATTCATTGATTGATTCATTCTTTGTGAAGAATATGCAGAATGCAGACAAAGAGAGTGATTGAGTTGTTGCAATATCACCAACACAATTGGGTCATCTATGTTGACCTTAAAATGGTATGGTTCCTTCTTGGTCAGAGACAAGAAGGATCCCTGTTATCTGTGCATGTGGGACAGCAGAGTATGTGAGAAGCATTGGGTGGAAAGGATTTGGCCTCCAAGATCTGCCCTAAAACCAGGTGATCCAAACATTCTATATGAGCCACTTGTTGATAGAAAGGATAATATATTCCCGCCTCTGCACATGAAACATGTGCAGCAGTTCATTAAACCTGAAGCAGTTCATTAAACATGAAGCAGTTCATTAAAGCTTTGCCAACTGAAGGAGACTGTTTCAAGTACCTCATTTTGGCATTTCCTAGCCTGTGATTTGAAAAAATTAAGGCCGGTGTGTTTGATGGTCCACAGATTTGGCAGCTCATCAAAGAAACACACGAGGAAACACATGAGCAAATAATTACACAGAAATTGTCCAGAAACTTTTGGAGAGCTACAAAATGCTTGGTTGCAATATGAGCATCAAGGTGCATTTTCTGCATAGCCATCTTTCCAACTTCCCGGAAAACCTTGATGCAGACAGTGATGAGCAAGGTGAACGATTCCACCAAGATTTGAAGGTCATGAAAGGACGGTATCTGGGTAGATTGGATGTACATATGATGGCTGACTATAGTTGGAGCATCCGGCGGGATTGTCCTAACACTGGACACTCCAGGAAAAGCTACAAGCCTAAATTTTTACCTTAACTGCTCACCTGAATGATTTTCAAATGTTTTACTGTAAAATAAAATGTCATAGAGATTAACAATAAATCCTTTGAATGAACAAAAGAAATTTAAATAAACAGTACATTCAAGGTATTTTTTCCTTATTTTTTCATTGTATGTAAAATGTGTATGTTTTTGACAAAAATGGATGTGATAGCAAAAAACTGGGGTCTTTTCTGGATTCACCACCCAAAAAAAATGCGTTCCCCATATTTCTCTCAGGTTCTACTTGTGATTTCTCAGCTGGTAAATTCCTGGGTCTGCACATGCACTGTGTTCATTATATGGGGGGGGGGCTATATTAGCAATTTAACATTTTATTTTATTAATTTTATATTCTGGTGGCAAACACAGGCATATATAAAACCACCCAAGTGAATTAAAACTGGAAAAACAATGTCCCGGTAGTTCACAAACCTATGGCAATACATATGGTTAAAGAGGACTTTCTACGAAAATAAAATGTTCACTTTACTGACAGCCACCAACCACCCACCCACCCAAAAACAAATGAAACTCTCCCCCAAAAACAAATGAAACTCTCCCCACAATCTAAAGCAGCACCTCATTCCAGTCCATTATTACTGCCTGCAGAAGCTTCTTTTTTAAATCTCCCATCACTTTCCAGATTCTGTTTCTGTGTCTGTTGACCCATATTACTGTTGTGTTATTTATTATTATATTATTATTATATTATGTTGTATGTTTCCATTAAGGTATGAAGCTGATGACTTATCACAACATATTATGTTCCAGTGTCTCTTACAATGCACTCCCTGCCATAGTGGAGACAACTCCCAATGCAATAATAAATAACACCTGATACTATATAAAAATGTATTTCTAAGCCTATTAGAAGGGGGTGATCAACAGCTGTACCATGACTTCTCAAATCAGGAAAAAAATAATATGAACTGTTAATTAATTCAGTAAGGGGAGAAATAATAGTTTATATATGACCCTACCCTTAGATTAGGATTAGCTCCCTATCTCCCTTCCCTCTTTTCAACTTCCTGGAAATGATCAGTTCTTTCTTTGCATCTTAACCTATTGAAACCTGATTACCTTTGCCTCCTCTTCAACTCATAGCAACACACAGTTATCACTGTTCTAAGCCACTAATCAGATCTAGTCTGGGCTGGCTTTGTTTGGTAACTCAACTAACTTTATGGGCTCAGGTAGTGTATCTCGTGTTGAAAGATGGCACAGTGTGTTTCTATTCAGTCACTGTCCACTCCAGCCTTAGCCAAATCTTGTGCCAGCTTCAGTTTCCATCCAGTTTGACTTGGTTCTTCTTCATACTATTAAGTACCTGCACCAGCCTGTAGGCAGTTTGTATCATTGCCAGATTCCAACAAGAATGTGTCATTGGTTATTGGTGTTTTGCATGTAAACTTTTGTTTCAGACTGGGAAAGATGACAAAGGTGACCCACCAAATGATAAAACAAACATTTAGGGATAAGGCTGTGGGTCACACTCAAGCCTACTAGTGGTTTATAAACAGCAGCCTTGTTACTCAAGGGAAATGAAGCTCAAGAGAAAAGTATTTGAGATGGAAGATGAGATTAGGAGGATAACACAGGATGCACTGAAGGAAATGACAGAAAATGAATTCCATGGATGCTTGCAAGCATTAAAATCAGTGACATGTACATCAATACAGCAGAAGACAATTTTAATGAAGATAAAACTTCAAGTATAAAAGTATCATTTTTTTAATTATTAAATTCCGGGAATTTATGGCTCATACCTGGTTATACATGCCACTTATCTCCAGTCTATGCACTGAGCGTTACGTTATATACTTCACACAGTTTATGCTGTGTTGTACTCCACACAGTCCCACATACAATCTATACTTCACACCAATTTACGACTAGCTACATACTCCACACATCTCAGCTCTGTACGCTAAGGTGTAGATGATATACTTCACAACTCTTCATTCTTCACACTGTGATGTACATTAATTATTACCTGCTGCTGTATGTGCAATGAGATGTACAGTTAGGTCCATTAATATTTGTACAGAGACAACTTTTTCTAATTTTGGTTCTGTACATTACCACAATTAATTTTAAATGAAACAACTCAGATGCAGAAGAAAACAGTGTTCAGATCAGGTGACTGACTTAGCCATTCAAGAATATTCCACTTCTTTGCTTTAATAGACTCCTGGGTTGCTTTGGCCGTATGTTTTGGGTCATTGTTCATCTGTATTATGAAATGCCTCCCAATCAATTTGCCCGCATTTAGCTGGATTTGAGCAGACAGTATGTCTCTGAACACCTCAGAATTCATTCGGCTGTTTCTGTCCTGTGTCACATCATCGATAATCACAAGTGTCCCAGTGCCACTGGCAGCCATACACACCCAAGCCATTACACTGATGATGTAGAATGCTTTGGATCATAAGCTGTTCCACTCCTTCTCCATACTTTTTTCTTGCCATCATTCTGGTAAAGGTTGATCTTGATAACAAAGGAATTGCCCACACCAGCCCATGAAATAGCCTTTGAGTCAATTGTCCAATTACATTTGAGCCCCTGAAATGAAGTGATTGTGTAAAAAAAGGCTTTAGTTCCTCACATTTTTATGTAATCTTTTTGTTCAACCCACTGAATTAAAGCTGAAACTCTGCAGATCAACTGCATCTGAGTTGTTTCATTTAAAATGAATTGTGGTAATGTACAAAACCAAATTAAAAAAAAAGTTGTCTCTATCCAAATATTTATAGTCCTAACTGTATATTATATACTCCACACCTCTCTGCTGTATGGTTACATACATACCTTACACTTTTGTTTCTGTACATTAAATGACCTGCATTACCTATTGCCCCCCTTCCTCACCTGATGGTGGATTGTATTATCAACTATCCTTAAAGCGGAAATTTAATTTTAAAAAATTTAACTTACCTTTACTTCTCTTGTCTTCCTTCTTCTTTCAAGGGCTCACCATTAGGGATGTGAATGCCTGCACAAGCCTCCAATCAGCTATGACCGCAGGTGGATTACTGAACTCATATGACCTTTTAATGGAGGATCTCCATTAAGAAGTCATGCGGGTTCAGTACGCCTGCGAACACGACCTCACGTCGAATCACAGGGCCGTTCTCGTTTACGTTTGGTAAGCAAGAAAGGCCCGTTTCGCCACAAGATTGGACTTAAAAATCTCACTCGGTCATCCACACTCACGATCCTGTCCAATGCCACCCTTGTGCAGGCACAAGAACGTGTGACATCAGTCTACCCCCAAATGTATATAATAGGAGTTCTGATCCCACTGTGCACGCATGAGATCAAGCACTTGTTTTTACATTAGAGGAAAGCACCCTGATGATGCATGCCCAAACCTGGCCATACCCAGAAGGAGCAGCCCACAGCTTCCAGGGATATGTGGTGAAAGTATCTCAGGAGTCTGAGGGTTTCCCCTTCAGTCTTTACTGCTGCTACAAGAAAAATAATAAAAAGACACACATTTTTCACATAGAATTTATATTGAATCAGTAGAAACGAGTGATGATCATTTGCTTCCTAAACATACTGTGGAGGCTCTTCTCAACCTTTAACCCTCCTAATGTACAGTTTCGAAATACAGGTAGTCCTTGGCTTACATATGAGATATGGACTGTAGGATTGTTCTTAAGTTGAATTTGTACTTAAGTAGGAACCGGTACATTATTTTAATAAATGCAATTTGGATAGATGTTTGTCTCAACATATTATTAGCAGCGTTGTGTCAGTTACTGGATAAAATCCCCACTGTGAGCTAATCACAAACAAAGAAAAAAAAGAGTTTGTCTTGGTCATTAAGGAGTTACAAGAGCTTGCAGAAGTGTTTAGCAAAAGATTTCTTCTGCAAGTCATGCAAACTGTCCCCCATCCAAGCCTCTGTCCTGCACACGAGGGAGCAGGTAAGCCCTGTTCATTTGTAGTTGTCCGTATGTTAGATGTTCTTAACTCGAGGACTACCTGTATCCAAATTGGTTCACTGATCACTGCAGCCAAAATGGTCCTGGGTTGGTGGTTGGCCAGGCCAAACACTGTTCAAATGAAGAATAAAATGTCTTGGTTTCTGTCTAATGAAAATATGAGAACAAAACCAATGGACTCCATGGACAGGTTCCAGAAAGTGTGGTCACCGTGGCTTGATTTTTACTTTACGGATGAGTTGACCACTCATTACTCCTGTTGTAACCGAGAAATGGGTGGTTATATTTTCTAGCACCTTGTTGAATTGAAAACTATCCATTCAAATCACTGCCATTTATTTTTATTGCTATTTTTTATTTAGGGGGTATAGTTATGGTAGTTTACTTTTTACTTAGTGTGCTTGCATTTATGCTTTTATAATTTTAATATATATGATCATTATTTTATAGATTGTCCATCTTCCCTATTCGCTCGGTTAAATCCTATGAAGTCACACATTAAAGTATATTGTGCTATGGTATACCATTCAAAATTCATAGGCGACTCAAAGGAACAGGTCAAGAAAAGTGGCCATGCATTTTTCCATTGCAGCGTAGCACATAACACCTTGAGGCATTACTGTGCATTGCGGTGTACATTGTGCTGTACTGTGCATTGCGGTGTACATTGTGCTGTACTGTGCGTTGTGGTGAACATTGTGCTGTACTGTGCATTGCAGTGTACATTGTGCTGTACTGTGCATTGCGGTGTACATTGTGCTGTACTGTGCGTTGTGGTGAACATTGTGCTGTACTGTGCATTGCAGTGTACATTGTACTGTATTGTGCGTTGCGGTGTACATTGTGCTGTACTGTGCATTGTGGTGTACAGTAACATTGTTTTGGTGCATTGCAGCAACATTTGCATTTGTTTAAAAAATAAGCCACAATGCACAAACATTGCATAGCACACCAATGCACAAAAAAATAAAATCTAGAAGAATAGAAGAATATTGTAACCTTCTTTTACAAGTAAGCATATAAAATCATAATTATTGCAGAAGTTTTCGTTTTCCCAGACATGACCGGTCCTCTTGAGCTCATGTTCTCCCAGTAACATTCTTCTGTTTACAATGCAGAACACTTCCGGTTCCTTGCAGACGCGTGAATTGTCCTGTGATCTGTGACGTCATCACGCTGTACGGCAGAGCGGAGTGTGAGCAGTAGGCGGTCCTACTACTAATCGGGGATCGGGTAGAGCGGGCCTAACCGGGGAGTGTTAGCTGTGTGACCGGGATTGTGTGAGGGCTCCGGGGTAGGAGCCACAGGGGGAACATGGCGGCCGCTTCATGGTTGGCTCCGGGGATCTTCCTGGCTGTGCTGCTGCTCGAGGCCGCGGCCTCCGATACGGCCTGCCCGGCTCCCTGTGTGTGCGAGGGCCGAATGCTGGACTGCAGCCGGAGAAGACTGGGCCGGCTTCCTGCAGCGCCCCTACCAGAGGGCATCACCAGCCTGTAAGTGATATATCGCTTCCCTGGTTTGTTACACAGGCCGAGCAATGTATACACACACAGGGCCAACAAGAGTGTGCAACATATATACACGATCACCAGAGGTGTGCAATATATATACATACAGGATCACCAGAGGTGTGCAATATATATATATATATATTATACACAGGATCACCAGGGGTGTGCAATATATATATATATATATATATATATATATATATAATATACTATACACATGATCATCAGGGATCCTAATCATATACACTGGGCTACCAGGGATGTGGGCTGCACACAGAATACCTGTGTCAGGTTTTATTTCCTGCCTGTGTCCTATTGTGAAGATTTACACTTCTGTTCTCATTCACCCTAAATAAGTGACTGGTGTATATCTCCTCATTGCATATTGTTGATATGATGGTTATGATCACACATGGACTTTCTGTGTAGATAACACATTAAGCTTGTTGTGGGGTCTCGCAAAGTACTCTGCCTTTTACAGTAGTTTTTAAAGAGGAACTAAACTTAAAAGTCCCCCTAAACACACAAAAATTCACTTACCTTTAATTCTGCAGGGCAGTTGATCGGTCTGGAGGTTTCTTCCATCAGGTCCTGCATCGTCCCAACACCCGTCTTCGTGCTGGCGCTCCAGGCGCCGCCATCTTTGCCTTATTTTCCGAGTTCTTCTTCCTACGTCACCCATCCCAGGCGCGGGATCGGGTGACGTAGATGGTAAAATGCTCCTTCTGCGCTTGCCTGAGATGCAGAAGGAGTACCCAACCCCTTCCAGGATGCATGACGTAGGTATCCTGGGAGGCTTTGCGCTCCCATTATTAGGAAGTGGTGCTACACCCTTTTTTTTTTGTGAGTTTAGATACGCTTTAAGGTTTATGTTTACCATTACTCTTTATAAAACATGCATTGATGTACCACATACCTAGGATCGATGCTTAATGTGGTAATTCTCGACCTTTGTAAGATGAGGGAACTCTTCTAATAACTTTAATGTCTTCAGGAACCCCTTTCTATAATTCATTTTCCCCAGATTTAGGAGTTTTTTAGTTTGGTGGTCAGTGGGAAGAATGGCAAGCATACAGATAGCTAAAAACATCATTGGTGTCACTTTAACTCACCTGAGAGATCTAAATTGCTGAAAGAACCCCCAACAACCTCTGGAGGAACCCTTTGGATTTCAGCGAACACTGGTTGAGAACCACTGACCTAATGGCAATGTCTAGGCAGTAGGGAAGTGTAAGGCCCTCTGTATAGATTTATTTGATATTTGTATCATCAGGGAATATTTACACCTCTATTTCATGATGATAATCACCATTACTGATAATTTCAAAATGTTGGGGTTGTCCTTAGAACAAGAGATGAAGACATATCTTTTATTGGGGCAACTTTGAATCATCTAAGGAGGGAGTTCTGAGATTTCACTAAATTTCTGGTTGCATCTCTGGGAAAAAGAACAATAAAGAAATCAAAGTTTTCATATTCTATTCAAAGTTAAAGAAGATATTCATATTATTGTTATTTTTACCTTGGCTGGTGTGGAAAGGTTGGAACTTTTGTTTAATATGCAACAGGGACACAGAAGGCAATAAATGTCTGATGGGTTTCTTGCCTTTTCCTACAAATGTATTTGTATTTTTATTTCTGTGTTTCTGAGTTGGTTTCGTGGAGTTTTCCAATCTTCCTGTCTAGTAAAAGTGTTGTCAGCAGAACAGGATGTGAGGAGAAAACTCTAATGGTTGCAATGTAAAACCTTCATTTCTTTATCTAAGACCAGGAAGAAAAAGTTCTGGCAGTACATAAAGAACACTGCAGGGGTGGTTTTACTTTTTCCCCAGAGTTCAGATTCAAGAATTTCTTTTGTTTGTATTTATTTATTTTGTGGTTAAAAAGTGTCCTGCATTTCTGTTCAGGTTTTTATGATTTGGAATGAAATAATCAGTAGAAGGAGAAGTGAAGGTATTTATCATGCATAGGAAATGAATATACAAACCACAAATGTTTAAGGTGAACTTTATTGTTAAATGTCCTATCAGAACAGTAATCTCTCCAGAATTTATTTTAAGCTGGGCGAGAAGAAGTTGTTGGTGGGTGGTGGTGGTCCCTGTACTGTCACCCAACTTTTTAGTAACAACCCAAAAACAGCCGGGTGGTTGTTGAAAAATGCTGGGTGGTGCACCTGGATAAAAGGGGCTGGGGAGAACACAGCAGAACCATGTCCTGGTATGATGTGCGGAAGTGCAAATACCATCCAATTACTTGGGGTGATTGCCATCCATAAAGTGATTCTGCAAAGAAACATATTGTGTAGGGGTTGGAGATGGAGTGCCCCTTACAGACTGGTGACATGAATGTGAAGCTAGGACTTTTCTTGCCCTGTGCTTTGGTCACTATAGTTGCAGGGCTTGGTCTACATGTATAAAGGGGTTTAGGTTTTTTTGTGGGGAGCCCATGTAGTTGTATACAGGTGGGGTGATGTACACTTGCATGGATCATCCATAGTCAGATAATTAAAAGCAATTGTTTACTGACTGTGTTCTGTGATGTAGTCAGGTTTCCTCCTATTTCTTTAAATATCCCTCTAAATCCCAAACCTGTTGTCCTCACCTATTGTAGACCTGTGCAGGAGCAGGCTTATGATGTTCATGTTTTCCAGTTAGATATTTAAAGTAGAGTCCTCATTATTGTCCAAGAAGGTCCATGATTGGAGATATGGCAAGTGGCCTTTCTGTAGAAATGAAAGGAGATTTTATTAGTCATGCTTGGCTTGAGCAGGAGGGAAAGCTTTTGACCCACACATAGGTACAAGGAACATAACTGGGTAAATGTTAGCTTAGTTAAAGAACTTTTTAAAAAAGTGCAGCCATCCTTTGGACTTCTCCACTAATGATGTTTCACGGTAGCCATCTGTACTCCACAATGATGGTGCTACTTACAGCCATTTGTCTTTGCTGTTTATTCTATATTATGGAAAATCCATTAGAAGAAAGTAACAGCACAATTTGGCTTTTGTAATGGGTGTGGAACTGGGAATTCTGCTAGGGACAGATTTGGTTCCCAAGGTATATGACACCAACATGTAATGTTTAAGTGAACGCTTTTACAGCTTCATTCTTTTCAGTTACTCCTCAAGCTGCAAGGCCAACAATTATTACTTATTCATCCTATACTGCTCTACTAAATATTCTATTTAGTTTTGGATGTTTGGTTCCAACATTAGTATTTTTTGAATATGAGCATCAAGGTGTAGGAAGCTGTGACCTTTATTCCCATTTTCATGTTTAAGTACATTAGACAAAATCCTGTGTCTTAGGCTAGGTATACATGTCAGATGATACTTGTCTGATTATCGCTTCAGGCTAGTATCGGAAGAGAATTTGGCGCGTGTACAGCAGCCATCTGACTTCGTTCATGGATCTGTTCTGGTGGATCCACAGACAACTGCAATGCAAGTGAAGGGAGAGAGCGCAGCAGGGTGCCCGCTTGCTTGTTCTTCCCTCACTTCTCTCCATAGAGCAGAACGGCACTTCATCTTTCAGTCTTGTGTTCAGTATTGTGTGAAATATCCCTTTCAATGACAAAAGTTCTAAATGGATGTGCAGCCTTAGAAAAATAGACTGACGGAAATGCATTTTAAACACCAAAAGAACATAGGCCCTAACCCATTATATTTGTTTTGAAAGGTGCATAGAACATTTTTTCTTATTGTACTTTTTTTTGTCTATGTTCATTTTATTCCAAAGTCATATTTCATCAGATTGAATCACCTATCAGTTCTTTATGTCTCTGGGGAACTTTGATGCTGAGCTTTCTGCTCTTGTATTAACAGTTCTGGCCACCTGCCCAGCCATAACAAAGAATTCTCACTCTCCCTGATGGATTTTCAATTTGTTTACATTATAATGCAGAAGGTGGTGAGAGAATCTTATTGCCTGGAACCTTCAGACATACAAGAAGATAGTCATTAACCTATCGGCATCCTTTTACTCTGTGTTGTGTCTTTAGGAGGGGAAGTGAAGGGAATAATACAGAGGGGACACAGCCTGAAACAAATGCTGAAATTATAACCATTGACTACCTTGCCCTAAAACAAAACTTCCAATAAAAATACACTTAGGAGTATATATTGGCCATAGAAAAATAAAAGTTGTATTTCATCTTACTAATTCCTAATTGTGGTGGCTTCATTAGTTTTCAGACTTCTGAATGCTCCAAAGTTATCAGCTTTTGTAGTTCTTTTCTGTGAACTATAGAACATCTCCACCTCATATAAAAGAGATGACCAGGTGTTTGTACTCCATACAATGCTATTAGTGTTATCGTTGTTGGATAAAATGTGTATTACAGATGAGATCACCAAATTAAAATTAAAGAAAACAAGACAGAAAAAATAGGTGAAGCCACCAGAGGACAAATAAGCTTCAATATATATAATTAGTTTGTGGGTTGCTCATGATCCTGTTTGTTTGGCTTTCCTATCAATCAATTGACCTATACCCGAATAATGGCATAGCACAGGTTTTAAATCATTTATTCTAAACAGCCTTTCCAAACCTTTAGTTTTGGCAAGGATTCTCCCCAGAAGTGTTTTACCTGGGTAGGAAGAGGCTTTTGGTGGGTGGTGACCTCTGTGATGTGATCCATCTTTTCATTACCACCAACAAACAGCCGGGTGGTTACTGAAAAGTGCTGGGTGAAGCTACCGTCTAAAAGGTTCTGGGGAGAACACTGACACCTGAACAGGATGGCCCATTGTGAACAAAAGGGGCAGCTGAGTTCCAGTGTTTTCTTGCATCTCAAGAAGAGCAGATAGGTGTGAATGTTCCTTTAAACATTAAAGTCCTGCCCAAGAGCAGATATCACAAGTTTCCCTCTCTTGACCACTAAAAAAGTTTTAATGCCTCTTTCTCATTTAGTTTTACTTTGACAGTGCTTAGCCATGTGGTAGAAATAAAAGCCTCAGTAACAGTAAAATACTGGATCGCCATATAAAATAAAAGAAAGACATGTAACAAATGCCAGTATTTTGCCATTTACAATTTAATTTTAAAGTTGTACTAGAAAATATTTCTACACTGACCCATTTTTTTTTGTTAGCACTGCCTCTGACATTTGTTTTTTATGGCAGTTTATTAACCAAAGACGTAAAGAATTTATGGCCCCTTGTTTAAATTTTTTTTGCATTCCTGAGAAAGTGTCAAATTTTACAGATTCTAGTTAGACTTCTCTGTCTCTTTAAGGGCATTGTAATTAAAAGAAACGTTTGAAGAGCAATATTTTCACTGAAAGGTATAAAAAAGCCTTAGCAGTTTTAGCTGCTTTCATGTGTGTGAAAATTTTGTGGATTCAATGCATTAGTTTATTTAGGAAAGAAAGTGTTGCAGAGCATTCACAGCACATGATGTCTCTACCTGAGCGTATTGGAGGCGCCAAAACAGATAAATAGTTTAACCTTTTTACGACTGCAGTACTTCTATAGTCAAAACCCCTTGCAGCAATTATGTTTCTAGCTCTCATGCTTACTGTCAATCAGAAAAATTAGTGGTCAAGTTACCTGGCACTACTTGTCCTGGGCAAAGCTATGAAAAACGGGCTACAATAGAATCAATAAACAGTATTATGAAAATGAATTATTTTTGTTAATAATAATTATTAAATAATAATTATTGTTTATAAATTGGAGCTTTGATTTTTTGGTTATAGCTTGTTTTTATCTAGGGAGGTTTGTAAGAAGGACTTGCTTGATTTTCTCACTGCTCCCGAAGGTCTCTTGTCTGTGCATATGTACATGTCAACCTATTGGTATACGGAACATTTGGGATTTGTACGTATGTGGCAACGTGCTATGTTTACTAGCTAGGAAAGTATACTTGCTCAAAGTATTTTCTCTCTCATTCTCCGCAGAAATATAGCTGAGTTAGAGTATGTATAGAACCAGTTGTCACTTCACCTATCAGATTGGATTTGCTGCAGGGTGCAGATTCTGCTGGAAAGGCTCATCTATATCTCTGCAGAGACTGCTTAGGATTTTAATTATGGACACGTAGCTGGCTCACAGACATCTGGTTTTAGTTAATTCATATTAAGAACATTCTAAGGGAGCTTTCAGGTATCCTTTTCTGCTAAAGTAGCCATCAGCTTTAAATTGTTCAGGAGAGACGGTAAGCCTAGAATAAAGTCTCTCTGTCACAGCCCCACAATTGGCCATTGTTTACTTTGAAGCTGTACTCAGCTACACGTGGATACATTTTACTTGAGATGTGTCATGCAACTAATATCTTAAAATATTACAAGTCTGCTAGTATTTTGAACTAAAAAGCAGTTCTTAAAGTGTTAGTCCAGTATAGAAAAAAAAAAAATTCTCTGCAATACATTTTTGTCTCTTAAACAATACTGCAAGTGGGAAAAATGTCAATCAAGCCATAAATCTATTAAACTTGCAGCATCATGGACACTTTGCAACAGTAAAATGTCAAGCAGTGTTACCAGCTCTGGTCAGTTCCCATCTGTGGACTACAGAATATCCATTATTGGGAGAAGAGGGCTGTTCCAGATCATTAGCAAGCAACCTATGGTTACAGTGTTGCTTATTCATACAGTGCAGTGTAGTTCACAATTATATATTTTGCTCCTGAGTTTGGAGTCACTTTTACTACAAATACTAGTAATCCTAAATAGTACTTTGCCTTTACATCTTGTTTTCCAACCTTTGATGGATTCTATAACTTTGACCCTTTATGTCCTGTTTGAAACATTGGTAATGATAAAAGTGGCTACCCAGTGTTCTGCCTTGGTGGCCAGTCTGGATTGAATTATGCAAACATCCTTGGTTACCTGTGTGCACATTTTTTGTAGATCAGTATAGCCCTATTGACATTGTTAGACTGATTTTAGACAATGTTAATGAGAATAGACGGAGTACCTTCTGTACTGCATGGCCATGTGATAAGATGTACTGCAACACATCTATTCAAATAATATGTATTTTTGGGGTATATTTAAACTGCGAATATTCATCCGAAACAATCATAAAAATCTATTCTGATTTCTAATGTGATTCCCTAGAATGACTTCTATGGCTAGCCTTGATTTGAAATGTTTACCCAGTTCTGTTTTGTGATGCGAGCCTGGAAATAAGCAATTTACTAGTTTTTGTCTGCTTATAAAAATGGGATACATTGTGTGTTGTCGCGCTATGTTAAAGAAAGGTCATGACATGGTCTGATTCCGGATATGAAATGCCTGAAAGCTACAACTTTACAGGATATACTAAAGCTGTGCTGCTTCAGAAGAGATAAGCAGCTCTGCCTAATTTTTTTTATGAACTTAACTTTGCAAAAAAACATAGAATGAAGCCAAAAGGATAACATGACAATACAAAATAAAAGAGGAATTAAACCCTGTGTATAAAGACCAGTCCCTGTTCTGTCTTGGGTGCTGCCATCTACCTTCTCTCCTATTTCAGATATTCAGCCATCTTGATTGTCCAGGCCAGGATGATGTAACTTCAGTCCCGGCAACCATAGGGGAACTCTTGGAGACTCATCATTATCTCCTGGTGGGGCCCGACTATAAACCAAGACCTTTTTTGTCTAATGACATTTGAGGAACAAAATTTTGTTTTATACTTGAGTACAGTATTCAGCCCAGAAATTTTTAAAGCTGGGTGGCAGCCCCTGTATTGCAAACAAACTCTTCAGTTACCACCCAAAAACAGCCGGTGGGTTACTGAAAAGTGCCCGGCTAAAAGGGGATGGGGGAGAACACTGTTTGAGTAAATACAGCACTTAAAACATATTGATGTTTATATTTTCAATTTTGTGATCCCAAAGGTAGTTTATCACTTTATACACAGGATTCCCCACTTACCCCCCTAGTGGTCGGAAATGTTTCTACACAGAATAAAAGCATTATCGGGAGTACAGAAAATGCCACCTTAACTTCTTGGCAAATATCCCCTGGCTAGCAAGTAATGCAGTTAATGCTTCAGCCACTGTTTACTGTAAACATTCTTGTCTCACTGTTGCTTTTGTCAAACTGTAGCTGCTGGTCCATGAAAAAATTGGTTAGAAAGGGAGGACAGCTTGCATCATATTACATACACCAGCCCTCTACTTACCAGGCATCACGATTGAATTGTTTGATCAGACTTGTGTGTGTTGCATTTTGTTATGTAGAGTTTGCTTTAGGTATCTGTGGCTTAGCACCTACTTTAAATTTCCAAGTCCACACATCTCTTAGAACTTATCGCTTCACCATCCATCTATCCAGCTGGGAGAAGATTATCTCTTGTTAGTGCTGTGCATGCAAAAATGCATTGCTTTCATATCAAGTGCAACTTTTACTTGAGAAGGTGCTTTTTACCATGTATTGGCCCAATTTGTGGGGACCAGACTTATACTCGAGGTCAATTTTATTTTTGGGTGTAATACTTAAATAGTTTGTAATATAACTTTCATTTTTTTATATTTTTGTTTACATTTTATAATATTCAGTTAAAGAGCTGTATGGAAACAGTGTCCCTGTAGAAGCTTAGGGGGTAGCTTAGTTGTCTAAGAAAAAGACTTAAGTGCTTTTGAAGGATGAATTGCTCCACATTGTGATGATTTTCAAATTGAGATGGTGAATCTCGGTAGGAACACAAAAAGTAATAAACATGTAACAAATGCCCCTTCTCTTCCTACTGTATCCTTCACCTAAAGTTCTATATATAGCAAAAAAAAAAAAAAATAGGTCACCAACCAATCATAAAAATGTCTGGTTATGTACATATGTAAAATGTCTTACCCTGAATATATTTGAACTGTCCACATAGCTGTTTGTACAACTGTCTATAATTTTTGGGTATTATTAGTGGAAATTAAACACTTTGTGGACTTAATATTGCATTAGTAAAATTTCTAAACCTTCTCTGTTTGGTATTGGCTGTTATCTGTTGGGTTATAGATGATCACATGACATCACTCATTTCCACCAAATCCTGTTGTGCGCACACATTCTTGCTCGTGAAATATTTACAAAATCACTTCAGTTACAGTCTGTCGATAAAGAATGATGCAAACAAGGATCAATTTGCTCTTCTAGACACAGCTCTATCAGACCTAATGCTGATGGCCAATACTTTTCTATGTGAGTCATATAAACTAACCACACTTGCTTTTAGCTCTGTTTGAGAGCAGGAAGCAGTGTGGTGACTGATAGAACAAGAATCTTGCTTGAAAGGCATACATAGAACATATGAGATTTTACTATTATATAATGGGCACTGCAGTTCTGGTTGATTTGAAATGCTAAAGTTTAATCTGCTTATGTTTTACATTCCCTGGTTCCTCCTTCATCAACGTTTAATTGAAATGATGTAATAAAACCTCTCCGTTTGTAATACACATCCTTTTTTAAACCCTGCAATGTAAGGTTTGTCCTCTATATTGCAATGCAAGAAGATCATACCAGAAGCTGGCAGGGTACTGTACAAAGCATTCCTATATCACATTACCTTGCCACATTACTCATCCCAAGAGCTCTAGACCCTGATAAAAGCAATGATATGGCTCCTAGAAGAATGATGCAAATATCAAAATGCCATGACAGTTGAATGTTGACATACAGGACAAATTACTAAATGTCTTGAATTTATGGCCCTTGGATAGAATTTTGGATCACTTAAGTGCTCAACCCAGAATTTTCTTCAAGCTGGGTGGCGAGCAATTGTAGGTGAAAATGTAAAAAAAAATATAATGTTCTTTTTAATGAAATACAAGCAGTGTTGTAGTGAGCCTCTCCTCTGAAAAATTATTTTTTTTCTTTTTAGGGAGATAAGCCATAATTGGTTGACTTTATCCAACAGCAGTCTGGTTCCAGAATTGTACTCTCTGCAAGAAGTGTAAGTTCTGTCTTCTTGATTCTTGGTCTTTTGATAAACCAGCGTGATTGTTTAGTGAGATGATGAGTGTTTACAGAACTAGTATGTATTGTAAGCCTTATGATAAATGTGATTTGCAAATGCAGAATGCACTGGCCACTAGTCCATAATAATCTTAAAGCACATCTTTATATATTTTTATATGCTGTATAATGAAATATAATGGTGGAATGGTGGTGCCATTAAAATGTATTTTTTTTCTCTTTTGCAAAGATTCACATACCCACAAGATTATTATCTAAATCCTCATGATTTTGACTTTTTGTAACTATTATAGTCCCAAACTCCCAAATAATAAACACATGCAGACATTGGTAATTGACTGTGTATAAACGATTCCACTGACACATTCAATGGCGCCTTTTGTTTCTATCCCTCTATACCCAAAACTTGGGTAGGGGCAACACGCTAGTGTGCACTTTCAAAAGTGATTTTCTGTGCTTTCTGGTATGTTGGCCAGTCCAATCTAAGGAGTAGGTTGCCCTACCTCCCTCCTTGCCAACACACACCAGCGCATATGTGTTTTCAAGACACGTTGGGTAGGCTAGTGGGAACAAGTCCTAACAGCAATACAGACAGAAGTAAAAATACTTTTGTTCTCTCTAGTTTATCTAGTACTCTCCAGGAATCTTTTCATTTGGAGGTCCTAAGTCAGTCATGTCCTCCTCTGGGTCCTGATATCTGACACCACTTCTATCTGTTACTGGAGAACTTGGAAAAGGGAGTTCTTGTTATTGGACCCTTCAATGAATTGATTGTTGTACTAGGAGGCCATGTATTTGTATAACATTATTAGATAAGATAATTGACAATCTATTGAAGGTCAGTGAAAAACTGTATATTACAGGTTATCGATGTGGGTAATAAAAGCCTATACTTTAGTAACAATGTGTGTCTTTTTACCTAGGAAAATGAATTACAACGAGCTAACTGCAATTCCTCACCTTGGAGAGCCAACAGCTAATATCACTCTTCTTTCTTTGTAAGTATTTCTCAAAATGTTTGTATTGGCATATGATTTATTTCATGTCTCCTATTGTAGATTCCTGCAAATGTCAATCTTTATCCTATCCTGTCTTCCCTGTTTACTCTCCAGCAAATTCTTAAAATCATATTGGGACCACTGTGCAAGGTAGTGGTTTTATCTTCTGAGTAGAGGTCATTTTGCGACAGAAAGTTAGGTCAAGGCAAAGTTACTTAAAGGCTACTTTGTTTCAGAGCTTGACAAAGCTCAGGACCTAAGTTGTAAATGCAAAAAATAAACATCCCCATATCTTTTCAATCATGTTTTTTTTATGGTGGGTATCTATTCTTATCTTTGTGTGGGATGCGATATTTGCTACCATTTTCATTTATTTAACAATGCAGTTTCAATAGTATTGGTTGATAGAATGCCTAGATTTTGCAAAGAAATCACGTGAAGCCAGTTACAGCAGTGTATTGGGTTCTTGTACTGTTGCTTTTACTGCCTCTAATATCCGCAGACTGATAAATGTTTGGATCATACAGGTTGTATGATGGTGTCACAGGAAAAAAATAAGCTGAGTCCTTCTACAGAAAATAGATAGAAGAAAATAATGTGAAGACAAAATCAAATCTAGAAGGAGGACAAGGTTTGGGGATAAAATAGTGTAATACCTTAACATGCACCTTTAGTCCTTGTATATATCAATTTTCTGTATGAATTAATATCCGCAAAAAAACATGTAAGCCTTGTATGATGTCATTAAGTTTTAGTTTATGCAGTAACAATTTTCTGTTTTTCTATATAATCTGCAGAATACATAATAAAATTTCTGAGCTAAATGGAGATTTGCTTCAGCAGTACCTTTCATTGGAATCCTTAGACCTCAGCTCAAATCTTCTCACAGAAATAAAAAGCTCCTACTTTCCACGGATCCCTTTGAAGTACTTGTAAGTGATCTGTTTGTGTCAGATTTTATAACGATGCATATTTTTTTACCTAGAAACTTTTGTTGTAGCATACATAAACACATTTTTGAAATGAAATGACTTTTTTGATAGACCGTTTTGTAATGGTATGGAGTATTAATTAGACATATTCCAGTATCAAATTAGACAGTGCATTAAAACCAATAATAATGTTGGTAAATACTGAAAGTACACTTTCTAGGGAATTCTGCAGAATAAACCACACTGGTGCTTTGGAACAAAACATAACACTAAAAACCTGAATTGGTCAATTTATTTATATTTTGATGGACTCCTATGATGTTAAATTGTCATATGGCTTGTTCAAGGTGTTTGGGAACCTAGCAGAAATGATACCCTGCCACCACTGGATTCTCCTCCTTTCACTTAGTTCTTGATAGAGATACGAAGACTAGTAGGCAGATTCTAAACATAGCACGTAGCATGAGGCATAACTCATTCAGTTCACAAATGCATACTATACTGCATCATTAAACCACAGCTAAATGCTTGAAAATGTCATTATTGTATAACAGCATTATTGTAGATCATTAATCTTCACAGCTTTTGAAGGAACAATAACATATGTTTCTAATTTTAAATATCCTAAGATCAACAAGATAATTTCTTTCCTCCAGAAGTTGCCAAAGAGACACGCCCTAAAAAAATATTGGGCTGTTGCAGTTCAATTTTATTCCTAATTTACCTATTCTCCTATATTGCTTAAACATTAGAATTTTTAATAAAATTATGTGACTAATTTCTTTTACACAAAACACCCCCTGAAAATGATAGGTTGTCCACACTTAGGCATTAAGACCTAGGCCATCTCCAGGCAAAAACTTCAACCCTCCTATAACCCATTCCCCATGCTTCTTAGTTTTCCTTGCTTTGTAAAGGTACCCTCCTAAATCCACCATCCAGATAACATGACATCTGCTTCTGGGTGTGGGCAAACACTTGTCTAAGACAGCAAATTCTCAAGCAGATCGCTTACTGACTACTTGAAGTAGTGAGTAGTAGTCCTGGTCCTGGATCTAGTATCCAGTGGAAGGTATCTCTCAGACGTTCATAAAAATTCAAAAAAAATTAAAGTTATTTTTGGTCACCCTTTACTCTACTTACACGTTTAATTCTTTTTTATGCAGGAATCTAAGCAACAATAGAATCACTACTTTGGAAGCTGGCTGCTTTGACAACTTGTCCGGATCTTTAATCGTATTAAAATTGAACAGAAACAAGATCAACATGATTCAACCAAAAAGTTTAAAACTCCCTCATTTGCAGTTCCTGTAAGTGATTGACTCTTCACCTCCTGTTTAGAATGTCTGAATAAAGTGGATCAATGGCAATAAAAGACAGATGATTACTACTAATATAGTTATGTAAATTGACACACTTCATTCTTGCAGTGAATTGAGGCGTAACCGAATTCAAATTGTGGAGAGTTTGACTTTTCAAGGGCTGGAAGCACTGAAATCCTTAAAACTACAACGGAATGGTATCGGCAAACTAATGGATGGGGCGTTTTTTGGTCTTGACAACATGGAGCAGTTGTAAGTTTACTATGATTACATTTCAAGATAGCAGTGTAAAAACAATAGTTGCATTACATTGACGCTGTATGATTGCAGGCACGTGCAAGATATAATTAGTTATGGTAGCAGTCTATTTTCCCTAAACACTTCAAGTATTTCTTTAGTGTTTATTAAGTGTTAATTTTTTTTTTACCAGACCTTTCATCGGCTTCTTGTGCTTTCAAAAGAAAAGGATCACCTAACACTCAATAATGTATAAACAATAAATACTCACCCAGAACAATTGATTCCCCCTATACACCTAACAGGATGTCATTATCCTTAGTTGAAGTTGACATTTTTTGTTATAAACCTCCTTCTTTTAGTGCAGTGACATCGTCAGGTTAAACGTTACCACCTGGGATAACTATGGCGGTTCAAGAGAATTTGTCACCATATCATTCCTTATAAGGTGCATTTAGGCATGGTATTTACCTGTTAAGCCTGCCTTGTGTAGACATCTAAAAGCCCTTCTGGGTGTCTTAAGAGTTCCCTTCACTTGACCTGTTTATTTTATAGTGAGTAAAGGTACCTTTCCAACGTGTAGTTTAATCTTTCTGCACTCCTAAACTAAAAATGGCAGGAGCTTAGTGTCCAGGTAGAAAACATTGCAATAGAATAACAAGCAAAAAAATTCTAAAAAAAATAATATAATGTGGTTTGACTCCAAAATAGTAAGATAAAGATTGGGGGGTCATGTATGCATTATGTTTTTTATTGCAAGTTAATTTAATAAAAAATGTATGGGTTATGGAGGGAGAAATACAATGACCCAATGAACATGGATTCTATTCTATAGCTTAGGGCTGTTTCTGAATAATTTAAATGACTTCAGAGATATGTTGTTAACTAAACTAATACAAAGTGTCTCTTGTCTCCTACAGAGAATTAGAATATAATAATGTCACAGACATAAATAAAGGTTGGCTCTATGGATTACGGTCACTACAACAGCTTTACATGAGCCAGAACTCTGTTCTCTGGATCAGTCCAGATGCTTGGGAGTTCTGCCAGAATCTTTTGGATCTGTAAGTGTTTAAATACATTGCACTTAGTGTGTTTGTGGAGATGTTGAGCTCCGCCCCAACTTTCTTTATCTGTTCCTTTCTTAATAATGATAGATAATGTGAGTTTTAATGGGTCCTTTGGGTATTCACTCTGGGGAAAGGGGGTCATTCCTAGTTTACAACTTTTAGGTATTTGATTTCCAAAACCCTTTTGTCTTGGTGCACTTATTATATTTTAAAAAATGTTCAATTTAAACAAAAAAAATCATGTATCTATCTACAGAGGCTAACAACCTCTCTTGGCTTTTAGTTTTCAGTTATGACTTGATATACCAGTGGGTCTGCTGGCATGCAAAAATCATAAAGTTACTACTTCTTGTGTACTATACATACTTCCCCTTATGTAGACACATAGTTTCTAATGTATTGCTAGCAAATGTAGTCTGGCATCCATTGTTCTTTCTTTGGGTGTCACATGGATGAACTGGATTGACCAAACCTCCAGGCTGAAAGTATAGAGAAAATTATTTATACGTTTTTATCTCTGTCACTGTGCAGTATTTTACATATTTATGTTGCTAACTGTGTTCCAGAGAAGCTCACAATGAATTTTCCCTACCATAGTCATAATTAATCTTTAGTGTGGCGTGCAAGTGCATCTGGCTCATGAAACAGATAATCCATTTGAATCTGTAGGTTGCTTGTATGCAACTGTAAATTGAGAAAGACCTCCGTATGCTGTAGAGTTTTGTTTTTTTTGCCTACCTGGGTAAAGCTACAAAATTTCAAGGAGTTAAGTAAGTCTTGGATACAGCAGAAACCAACCATAACCTGAGTTCAACCACTTACTTCCCCTCCTTATTGGCCATTATAGCTACCCATCATCATTAATGATGGACCAGTAGAAATATGTTGGGGCAGAGCTTAACAGCAAGCTCTGACACCATCCATAGGTGGCTTGGCATTTAAAAGGCTGCTTTAATTTTGTCTTTGTTTTTTTCCAGTTAGTTGGCCCCGGTCTCTCACTTAAACTGACTCTCCTAAAATCACCAAGTACTATTAGTTGAAAAGCAGTGCCCCGAAATTTGGACATTTGAATTTTTAAATAAGATCGCATTTTCAATTCAGTGACTGTAGTACACTGTCTGGCCACTGGTGTTTTGATGGCGCTGTTCTACAGAAACAGCTGTTAGGTCTTGCTTACTACTCCAAATACAGGTTGAGATGCCCCTGCTGCCTGTTTCTGGAACTGTGCCAGATGTCCGCGGGTACAGCGAGAGTAAGGCTGGCCTGTTGTGTGGAGGTAAGTATAACTTTCAAAAATCCGTAATTTTCGAAAATCTGGCACTACTCAGGTCCCGAGGTTGCCGGATTTTTGAATGTCAACTGTAGGTTCTGTCTTTTCTGTTTAGATTTGTCAAGCATTATGTCTAATTTTGCTTCATTTTTTTCTTCAATAATTCAAAAAATGTGTGTATTTTCCAGCTTGTTCTGCTTTTCTGACCGTCTGCATTTTTTCCTGTACCTCCTCCCTCTAGGGATGTGTCATACAACCAACTGAACCGTTTGGATGAGTTTGCATTTGTTGGGCTGAGCTCACTGGAAAAACTGAACCTTGGCGATAACCGAATAAATCACATAGCTGAAGGCGTTTTTAAGGGTCTTGGAAATCTTGTGACATTGTAAGTGGTAGTAATTTCCCTATACTTTGTTACGTGAGATGAATTTCACTCACTTAAAATTAAACTCTAGGTGAGGCCTACACTGTGGTTTGAGGTTTAGGATGTTATTTACATGAACCTTTAGAGACATATAAAATAAATGTCTGGAAAGTTAAAATTCTTGGCTTGATGCAGTTTCTGCCTGTTTGTTGATTTATTGGTATGCATCTCATCAAAGTCCTTTTGTAGTACAATTTTTTTAGAGAAGAAAGGAAAAAGTGATTTGTTTTCTATTCTATTCATTGCATGCATTCAGTATTTTTTGAAATACATGTGTTGCAAATAGTTGTGCTGGTTTCCTGAAGGTAAAAGCAGGGGTCTATTATACTAAGATTTTACTACTGAAGACTGCTTAATATTAAAGCAACCATAACTGTGCAGGTTAACCTGTAACGTTGCACACTAAAGACCTAAGTGAATGGGCTTAAAGCTTCTGGTAATGTACACAAAGTTTTATTCAGGGTGCATTTGTTTACATTTAAGTCTACTTGAAAGCTTCTGACTTGAAATTGACCTCGTTAGTTTGCATCAACTTGCTTGCCGCTCCGCTCTTCTTACATTTTCAGTGATAAAAAGAGAGTCGGTTTGTGACGCAAACAAAAGTCTGCCAACACAGGCCTCTCAAAATGACATTTCCACACATTTCCACCGGTTACTAAAACCCTAGTCTAATATTTCAAAAGTGTCTTGCAACTAAATTAGTAGGGTATTAAAGTGTTCTTGAACTCAGAAACACTTCTGCAAAGCAAATCTACAGCTGAGCTCCCTTTTTAAAGACAACACATGCTTTTTGGTTGTACATCCCAATCTCTTTTCAGAAGTTGTTGACTGTTCTCCTTGTCAGCAGCTGGCAGTTCTGCTGAACGTAGAAGGTCACAGCAATGTTAACAAACTTTTTAAATTTTTTTCCTAAATAATTACCCATTAGAGTCAGAAAAATATGTGAGTTTGATAATTATTCCGGGAATGGTCCAATGTTCCAAAATTGACAGTTAAAATTTTTAGGTGTGTCCAACGTGACAGGAAGGAGAGCAGGGGAAGGAAAGCTTAGCTAAGGTTTGCTTTAAGCAAAACATCTACAGAAATAATAGGAAGAATAATAGGAAGGAGATGAATATACTCCAGCCCTTACTGCCGCCACCACCACAATCTTTTTGATCCAATTCTTCTTTGGGCAGTCACAGTGTGCAGGCTGTTCAAAGTGTGTAAGCTTCAAGCTTGGCAAAAAGGGTCCATAATGTAAGGAATTGAACAGTACATTGAGCTGACGTTCATTTTTTAACATAACAGACAATATTTGTGTCCTATTTTGAACAATAATTCATAATTCTATCTGCAGTATGTTCCTCTTCAGTCAATGTAATTCTGACCCAATGCATATGGGTGGTAAAGCTGCACTTTGAAGACTGCTGCAAAGTTACTATGTTAAAAATGTGCTATGAATCACCGTACTCTGACCACATTTAAAAAAAATGTTATAAAACCTTTACCAAACATTCCTCTATTTATTGACCATACAATTTGTCAGATGGTACTATTTAGTTAGCTGTTCCTGAGCATAGATTTTGATGGTAAATTTTCTGGAAATCCTCTAAAAGCAAGCTAAATGGCAAGCTTTGTATTGCAAGTTAGAGAACGGGGAGGGTGATATAAAACCACTTATTATTGTCAAGTGGTTTCTAAGTAACAAGTTTGGTTTAGGGCTGTTAAATAACTGCTAGTGAAAGTATACATTTTTGTCTTCCTTCTGTGTCCTTTTGCTCTGCCTGTCCTTTGTGTTGTACAGCAAGTCTAAAAGATTGGTTGCCAAAGACTGGTGTTTATCTGCCAGAGTTCCTTCAGAGGGGGCTGCTAGGGGCTTCTTAAGCAATGAACAATTTTTGCCTCTCATGTCCATTACCATTGGCACCACTAACACATTTTGCTGTCTGTAAGGGTGACATTCTTCCTACTGTCCAACAATGTCGGAGGCATTCTTCCAAATATTTTTTCTATGCTATTATACTCTGATCTGTGGATATTGTTACTATTGTCAGGGGTCTCCTAAGGCCTAAAAGTTTTTTTTCAAGGTTTTTCTCATGTTTATTTGGTTGAGAAAGGCTGACATAGACCATAGAGGTCTTCTCTACTACCATGAAGGTCAGCAGGATTGACTAAGGAGTGCTGGGTAGGGGATGAAAAGAGATTGACATTCCTGAAAGTGTCAGATTTCCAGCAGACTTCAAGGGATGATTCCTCATCACTAGATGAGCATTCCAGCTGTAGGAGATACCGACATTTACACAGAAAAATACCATTGTTCAGGTATGCTTTTTATCAATAAGATTGTTTCAAAGAGTATGAATATATACACCAAATATAGGTTGTTTCATTGGGCTGCTCTGCTCTGAACACACCTTCTTGCACTTTTGTGTGCTGGTCAATTCTTTTAATTGAGCAAAGATCCAATTTGAATGACATAATTAAGGCTCTATGATGGAATGGATCAATGAGGATCTTCAGGGAGATTTAATTTGTGTAGTTTTTGATGGATGACAAAGTGTTATTTAGATCCACAGGTCTTAGTTCTCACGTTCAGCTATTAAGGAATGGTTACTGTAATGAATTTTAGAGTTCAGATTCCCTAGCAATGCATAAAAACAAATGCAGGGTCTGAACACTTATATCTGTAGTTGATTTTTTTTTACCTAAGTACAGTGTAAGTCAGGTATAGGAGATGTTTATTTGTATCATCAAATATACTTTTAGATTTTCTCCTGAAATCAGGTTATTTTCTTAGTAGGGATTGTGGTATGCTCACATGCTTTTTCAATCTGCAGTAAGTTTTCCCTTGTCCACACATGAGTTGGCTGGACCTTTTGCTATCTTTACATTTTAACACTTCTGCCCACCCATCCTGTTTCCATTTTCTGTTTTGACAATGTAAATGCTGTATGCTTTGCTAAATAAATTGGATTTCTGCACCTAATATTTAACAGTGTCCATACTGTATTCCCATAGACTGCAAAGAACATGAAATTGCACACTTTGTTCCCAATTATTCATCCACCTTTTTTCCCCCTTTACCCTAGCTGAGAAAAACGTCTGAATTCATTCATATCTGTTAACCTTTGTGCAACCTTCCTAATGCAATAATTAAAACCAATCTGGTAGAGTTAGTGCTGCATGAAAGAGAACAAGAATACATTAATTAGGAGTTTTTTGCGGTGCAGGAAGGGCATTGGAACAGATGACAGGCTGACTATGCAGTTCAGGGTCATAAAATGTTCACAAGCAGGAGGGCAGCACTGGTAAATAAGGCTCCAATCACTGATGCTTAACCAAGCATGAGTCAGGAAACTCATTCAGACAAGGAAACTGGTTTCCCATCTTCATATGGTCATGTATCATTAACCATACGGATGCCAGATTAGAAAGGGAATTCTTTTAATACATAACTATTGAAATAGATAAAATATCATATACAAGAAACGTGTATAATTGCATTTATTACCTGGCGAGTGTCTTTTCTACTATCTGAAAGCCTTTGTGCTGACTTCTCTACTGGATTTTGTTTAATGTTTGCGTACCTAAAAATAATAATAATTATAATATTATTATTATTTTGAAAAACTATTTAAACATTTTTTTTTATATTTTTCTAATACAGGGATCTTCGAAATAATGAGATCTCATGGGCTATTGAAGATTCGAATGAAGCTTTTGCTGGACTGGTTAAGCTGCATACACTGTAAGTAAAGCATATTGCAAAGTGTCATTGTTAGATCACGTATAACACTGCATGACATTGTGATTTAGTAGATAATTACAATGTTTTAGAATAAAGAGAAGTTTAAACTCTTAATAGCCTGCTCTACCCTTACTATGCAAATGCTGCTTGGGGAAACCAATGTATTTTAATATTCTTCAGTTACACGTGGTGATGGGTGTAGTGCACATGGTGATGCCTGGATTTTTTGGTCTTAATTGGAATTAAATTAAATCATTGGAGGAAACAATATGCAGCTTAAAGCCCTCGTCTTTCTAATACAATAGTCCCTCTTTGACAAAGCTTCCTCTGGGTTTTTTAGGCAACCTGTTCTTTCATTCAAGAGGCTTTTAAGGTAGCAGACAGAGGACATCTATGTGCCCTGTATATTGTTACATCCACTTGTAATTTTCCTAGTGTCCATGTACAAATTCAGCCTTGTCATTAGAAAAACAGACAAAATATTTTAATTGTAATGATGACCTTATGTGTTATATGGAACTTAGCTGTTTTTTAAGTATTGTAGTTTCATCTGATCCAATGGTGCGGAGATCTGTGTTTTGCTGAGCTGTTAATGCTTTATTTCAGCATTTTGCAAGGAAACAAGATTAAATCCCTCACTAAGAAAGCCTTCACTGGCCTGGATTCCCTTCAGCATCTGTAAGTGTTTTCAGATTCATATCATATTATAATCTTGTTTGAAATATGTGCCAGTGTTCCGGATCATATTAACATAGAAAACAGATACCCTTAAAATTTTGCAATAACTTGGGGTGAGGAAGACGTGTAAAGTGGAACTTGAATAAATGTATTGTTAGTTGTTAGAGCAGCTGACTTTGAAGTTAATAGTGTCACTTGGTAAGTGCATACAGTGATTTCTTTATGCTCTTGGTGCATCTCTTAGTGTGTCAGGGGATTTGCATTGTTCTAAAACATACCAGGTGAATTTACGCCCAGTCAGCAGGATATATAGAAAAAGGTAATGGTATTTTGATCTTTACAAAAAGCACTTTATATATGGGTTTTACATAACTGCACACAAATGCAAAAAATGTCCCTTGCTTAACGTACATCAAGTTCAAAGAGGATATTGAAAAGGTGAATTAAGTGATTAGGTGAAACATATTGTCATGTTCCTGACCTGCTGAATACACCTGCCAGTAAAATGTTGAATCTCCTGCTGCACATAAACAATGAGTTCCTATGCAATAGAATTGTACTTATATTTTTCTAGCGAGTTGGAGCTGGTAATAATAATATATTATAAAACAATATGAAATAAGATTGTGTTTTTTTTAATAAATGCTCCGTACCATAGCAAAAAAAGTAACTTTTAAAGCTTCTTTCAAATCCTGCTTTTCTCATTCTGGTGGCCGTTCTCCCTCCCCATCCCAGAATTGTCTGTTGTAACACTCTGGGTCTCCTGGGGCTCCTAAGATGTGATGACCATCAATAAAGATGTGCATGCTTTTTTCTAAATGCTGTCTAATTGCTTGATTACATATATATAAATAAAGCATGGGTGTTGGGAAGTGTTCTTTTATACACAATGATAAGGCATTGCCCTGCGTGCATTGCCAAAATATGTAGTATATTACTTTTGAGGGTCTGTTTAACCCCTCCCACAATACTTTTTAAATTCAACTTTATTGTATTGATAATCATGAGCAGGATTTGGGTCCTCTTACTGAGCATGTTGCAGATATTTCTAGATATCACATAACATGGCAGACTAATTTGTGTTTTGAGTTAGGGTCCAATCTTAGGTTCCGATTTATTACTTTTGTAATATGCTGATCCTTTGTTGTAAAATGTGATCGGTAATATACTTCAATGGAATTTAATAATTACTTAAATAAGGAATATGATTGTGGTACCACATCCCAATTTTATCAAAATTGTAAAATATAAATTCTCCTTGGGGACTTTTTGGTACCTTTTTTGGTACCAATTTAAAATTACAATATTTTATGAAATTTTAACATTCTTAATATAAAAATTTGTGTGCATATTAAAAACATCACTTTTACAATTTATACATAATGATACAATAAATTAATTACAATAATTTTTATTGATTTATGAACTTCTCTTTTTTTTAATGTAACCTATCCTTGATGCATTTCACCTTGCAGCTTCCTCAGAAGGACTTTGAGCTATATCAACAAATATTTAAATGTATATTCACAAATTGGATAGAATTCTGATGTTACTTCATCTGTGTTTTGAACATATCTTTAGTCCAAAAAAGAAAGTTTTTTTTTTTTTTTGCATTCTACTTCCACCACATTTGTGCGGTAACAGAAAAGGAAAACACCATACTTATATTAATTATTACAGGTCCTTAGGTCACTTCTATCAATATAGAATATAAAGTCCCTAAAGAGGATTTATAGTGTACATATTTCAATGGGAAACTAAACTTGCCCCTCCTTTCTTGATCGTCTGCACCAATCTCTTCACCTGGTCTTCTTCCAGTTTGGGTCTTCTCTCATCTTGACTTGGCCAGGCTGAAATGACGCTACTGTAGCACACAAGAGTTCATTCATTCTTGGCAGCTGAGTAAAACCAAGATCGCTTACTGAGTTGTGCACTTTAACAAAAGATTGTGACCAGGCAGCATGTTTGTTTTATTGCAGAAAAAAACATTTTCCTGCTCAGAATTTTTCTTAGGTTTTGTTCTTAGGTTTTGTTCTACTTCAAATGATATTGGAGCTGCTAAAGCAGGGGTGTCCAAACTTTTGGTGAGGTGAAAATGTGTGGGGCCCAACCATTTAGCACATACTCAGGGTTCGTGTGGGGGTGGTTTGCGCGGGCCCTGTATAGCACACGCCCTGTACAGCACACGCCCACCAGGGTGACGTGAGGGATTCCCTGTGCATGGAGCCCGGTGTCAGTGCGGGCTGCGTGCAGAGCACCTTCTTGGAATCGGAATGGGCGTAGTCCGTGCGTGACCCACACAGCACACGCCCACTATAACGTAGGGGATTCCCTGTGCACACATGGGCACTCCCGTACTGCCAATTATGCCCGGCGAGTAGCGGGCCTGATAATTGCTAGGCAGTTGATCAACTCTAATGAAATATAAAATAGCTTTTTTGTACGTGTGTATTTTATACTGTGGTCAACATTGTTGGTGGGCTGCATATTATTGATTTTATGACAGAGGCTGCAGGCCGGTGGAAATCTGAGCACAGGCCACAATTAGCCCCTGGGCCGGACTTTGGACATGTCTGTGCTAAAGGATTGCATTTGAGAGTTTCCATTAAGAGATGCTATTCAAGCTCCTAATTCAAAGAAGATGCACCTTGCAAAAATAAATCTTTCCATGTTACGTGGACAGGAGGAATACCTCAACTTTAGTTGGTCTTTGCTATACATAATTTTATTTCTAATTATTGAAACCACCTTACAACACTTTACTAAGCAATAACTTATGGTTTGCCCCCTTGAAATGACACTACATGTGACATCACTAAGCTAGTCTTCTCTTTACTCATAATGTATAATTAATGGAGCTGCTCTGCTAATAAACAACTACTATGGATTTTTCACATCTGAGGCTGTTCTGTTTGCAATTATTTTTCTGACATTTGCTACTTTTGCTTTGCAGTGACTTAAACAATAATGGGGTCATGTCTGTGCAAGAGAACGCCTTTGCTCATATTAAACTTCAGGAATTGTAAGTAGTGACATAAGTTTGTATGCATGACCAGCAAATAAAATGTTATGTTTGAATGAAGTTGCCTTATTTTATTACTCTTTTTACAGTATTAGGGGAAATACACTATGCAAAGAGACCCTGTCAGCAGACCATTACATTTCAGTGAAATTTTACCATAATTATCATTAAATATATTCTTTTTATGTTAATATAAAATAATGCCACCCTTTTGTTAGAGGTAATAGCCATCCTTGACATCCAAATGCATTAGATTTGCTGTTTGATGCTTCCCTCTGGAATGTAATGTTAGCAGCTCCTGTCACTCCAGTGACACACAATCATATTTACTTTAATTTCTTCCCCTGACAACTACATTAACGGTTAGAAAAAGTCAGAGGGGAAGGAGCTCAGCCAACGCAGAGGGTATTTGAACAGTGGAAGAGAGGGCTGAGATGTGTAAGGGAAACAGTTTATGGCAGTGGTCCCCAACCTATTGAACTTCACAGACCACTAAATTTAAGGACTCTGAATTGCGCATGCGCGGAGAGCCGTGTGTCCCTCAAAGGGGAAGAGCTTCCCCCAGAGTGACGTCATGATGCCAGAACCCTCCCACTATCCCTTTGGTCTGAGCCTGCGATGGGAGAGTGGGTGGGTTTGTCCAGAGATACAACCAGCCCACTGCCCTGAGCCTGCAATGCATACGAGAGACATGATCCTTGGCTCTGGCTGGTGCCACAGACCACAGGTTGGGGAGAAGAAGTTAAATGTTAAAAAGCACATGGCAAAAGAAAATAGCTTATGGTAAAAAAAAAAAGGACACTGCAAGATTTTTCTGTGTTGTCTGCAATATTTTGTAGTTGGTTTCAGGGTTTCTTAAAGTTATTTAGAATAAAGCCAAAACTTTTTTCTTTTGTTATTATGTTAAGATTTTTTTAAAACATTTTCTCCATTCATGGTTGATATATTTTTCTGTTGCTTGTTGGATTGCTCTGCATGCCCATTTTTATTGTTAAATGTTCATTATATACATGTTTTCTTTTTACAAAGCACTTCTTTCTTTGATAACCTACTGTGTGAATCTTCCTGCAGAATCCTAAACACAAGCAATTTGCTTTGTGACTGCCAGCTAAAATGGTTTCCTCAGTGGCTCATTGACAGTGGTTTCCAGCATTCAGTTATTGTGAATTGTGCTCATCCTGATTGGCTGTCCGGGCGTTCTTTGCTCAGCGTGGATTCAGGAGATTTTATCTGCGGTTAGTATTTTAGTTCAATGCTGCTATTGCACGATTTGGGGACTTTTCATTATTTTCCTCCTGCCAATGTAAGAAAGAACCTATTCAATTTATTTCTTCTTTACAAAGACATAAAAGTTCACGATTGTAAGCAGTTTGCAATGAATATAAATTCATATTAGATGCGGTACTTTAAACCAAGGTCTCAACAGCTGTAGATTTAAAAAAAAATTGTTTGGTATCTGGTATTAAAAAAAATATCATCTTCTGCAGAAAATCAATCAGAATTTTGTTTTATTTTTCTCAATTTAATACACCTTCAAAAAAAATAGTTTTACTATGTGCCCTAGGGGCCCAGAAAAGAACGAATTATCTTTTCAGATATTCAGTGACTTAAATCTCACACCACAATACATTGCTTCAATTGCCTGTGAAAAAATACATCTGGGCTACATTATGAGTAGATTGAATGCCGTGTTTAGGGGCCATGAGGTCATATCTTAATGGTTTATTAAACCCAGTTTGCAGGGTCCTATGCTAGGGTCCTACAGAACCTCTGGTGGCAGGATAGGATGATTACTCCCTAATAGATCATTTGTTTTTAATTTGTTACCATCCTAGACATTTCCTTCTAAAAATGGTAGACTGTCAGGCTAGTCCAATCATTTCAATAATTTCTGTTGTTTTGTGTAAAACCTTCCCAAATAAAAAAAAAAAAGACTAGTTACTGCGGCATTCTCTCCTTGGCAGGGTGCCTGGTCTTAAAACCACCCCCATTTCTGCATTCAACCTGTAGTTGATTGTCCTGTTAAAATGGGCTTGCTCCTTCCCCTAGCCCTTTTTCCTGCACAGGTTATGTGCAGCACAGTTATCACAGAACTGAGTTTAAAAAGACACTTGATGCACACAAGGTTTATTTATATGCTATGTATCAGAAATGACATTTAAATAAGTGTTTTGTCCCTGGAGTTGACATATTTATCTAAATGATTGTTTCAAACAAAGACTTGAAGTACTGGGTCAGACGCAGACAGGGAACATATATTAGAAAGAGGCAACTTGCTGTCTGCTTTTCTGTTTATTTTACCAAATTATATTTTTTTTATTTATGCCAGAAAAACATTCAGTTCTTCTCTGGGTAAAATGCATGATGCCTGAAAATTTTTACTTATATCACAGGATCTTTTGCAACCTTTCCTTTCTTTTTTGTTTACACATTCACTTTTTTCTAGAACTAATACCTTAAAAATTATAGTTTAGATGATTGAGCTTTGGAGCTTGCTACAACAGTCTTAGTCAATATAGTAAAATAGCCAGCAGGCAACAGCTTCCAGTGCTCGTAGGGTTGTGGATTCCATTAGTTAGGATCTATCATTACGACTTTCCTTTGTCTCCTAACCTTTGCTGCGACATCCTATTCAGAAAATCTTCTGTTACATTTATGCTTGGGGGTAAATCTAAAGTCTTGTTATCCAAAGCTAAATGATAGTCTACTTCTATATTTTACTGCCCTTCGATTCAAGTATTTCAGAGATACATAAATATCTTGTTTTGTGTATTTTTATAAATGTTTTTATTTTTTTTCCTCCAGATAACTTTCCTAAACCACAAATCAAAGTACATCCTGAGACTACCGTGGCATTAAGAGCAATGAATGTTACCTTCACATGTTCTGCTGGCAGTAGCAGTGATACTCCCATGTATACGGCATGGAGGAAAGATGGAGAAGTGCTGTATGATGCCAAAGTAGAAACCTTTGCCAGATATTACAAAAATGGAACAGAGCTCACAGAGTACACTACAGTTCTGCATCTTTTTAATGTGAATTTTACAGATGAAGGGAAATATCAGTGCGTCATCACTAACCATTTTGGTTCCAATTACTCCACTAAAGCTAAGCTTACAGTCAATGGTATGTGTCTTGATTTTTTTTGCCATCTGTTATCAGTAATATAAAGTATGTTAACAGTTTTGGTAAAGCATGTTTCTGAATTGAATTTATTAAATTAGTCTCCCAGTTCTGACCATGTTGTACATTAATTGTCCTAAGCAATTTGTTGCAAGTTCTTGTCCTAATGGGGTTTTAGCTACCTAGACAGAAGAAGGGTAATTTTGAATTCCAGTTTTTAGTAAAATGGCAAAAAATGGCATATTTGCTTATCATTTATTACAGAAATGCCTTCATTCCTGAAAACTCCAATGGATCTGACCATCCGCACTGGTGCCATGGCTCGTTTAGAATGTGCAGCAGAAGGACATCCACCCCCTCAAATTGCATGGCAAAAAGATGGAGGAACAGATTTTCCTGCAGCCCGAGAACGCCGAATGCATGTTATGCCTGAAGATGAAGTTCTATTCATTGTCAATGTTAAAATTGAAGACATGGGCCTTTACAGTTGTACAGCACAAAATGCTGCTGGAAGTATATCTACTAATGTCACACTGACTGTGTTAGGTAAGATTTTATATTAGAATCCTTTGTATCCTAGAACATTTAAATAATTGTTATATGTAACTATTGCAGAGCCGAGTAACACATTGGGTTAACTGCTCAGTACATTTTGTATGAAACTGATGATATTACATACATCACTACTCGATTAAGGTTCAGTGTGCAGCAAATATCTTGATAGCTTTCCTTTTGTCTCACTAAAAATATGTTGCTTTTATTATGTGCAATCTGTTTGCTTTTTTAAACCCTATAACTTATTCTGTTGCTTTTGTTTCAGAAACTCCATCATTCATAAGACCCTTAGAAGACAGAACAGTTGCTCGTGGGGAGACTGCTGTACTGCAATGTATAGCAGGAGGAAGCCCCGCTCCACGCTTGAATTGGACTAAAGATGATGGGCCCCTGGTGGTCACTGAGCGCCATTTCTTTGCTGCTGCAAATCAGCTGCTCATTATTGTGGATGCAGGACCTGAAGATGCAGGGAAATACACATGTAGTATGTCTAATACCCTTGGAACTGAGAGAGGTCACATCAACCTTTATGTTCTGTCATCGCCTAATTGCGACTCCTCTTCAAATGTCCTAGGCTACGAAGAAGATGGTTGGACAACTGTAGGCATTGTTATAATCGTTGTTGTCTGTTGTGTTGTGGGAACATCTTTGGTCTGGGTTATTGTCATATACCATATGCGGAGGAAGAATGAAGATTACAGCATAACTAGCACCGGTGAGTATTTAATTTTAAACAGATTTCTGCTAAAGTGGCTAGATACGTCTATAAACAGTCAGATTCCTTTCCAATTATGGTGAAATGAAAGGGTCTTGGGTACATTATTACATGTTGTATTTTCAGACTAGTTCCCGTCTTAAGCCGCATACAAATACTATATATTTGTGTTCCGGTATAAACTTTTGTGAATTCTAGCAACTCTACAGGTTTCTCCCAGCATCGCTCAGTGACCCATCTTGTCAATTCACTAAACAGCTGCTCCCTTTTCCTATGGGGACAAACATTGCCTTGCTCATCCCCCCCTCCCCTTAATTGAAGGAATGGCACTGTCTGTACAGTGTTTGCTCCTGCTTTCCCTGAAAACAGTCCTGAATAAATATTTCCATCAACAACAGTCTTTTATGTAGTGTAACTAGGGTATCATTGGTAAAATTTAACGTATGGAATAATTACCTTCAGACGATTTCCACTTTATTCTGTTATCCGTTTACTAGGTGAACAGTTTGTATGGTATTTAGCAACCCTTTGTAAAACATTATTTGCCTCTTCTCCCACCCCTTCCAATTTTCTAGGAGCAGAACAGGGTAATCACATTTTGACATAGAAATAAAGCTTTCTTTTTTTCACTTCTTTGATATGCTAAGTCAAATATGACACAACATACACAGTTCAGATTTCTGTACCTGGCAACTAGAGAACTATGGTTAGGAGAATGTGAGAAATATTCTTTTAAGAGCTCAGGGTATAGTTATGTATTTTACCTTTTAGGGCAAATCATTTAAATCATGCAAGATCATTTTGCTTTAATAAGTTTTTTATGTTGTGATGCATGATAATGATTGACATTTTGTTAAAATAAGTATTTTATCTCTTAAACTAATTTAGTTCTAGAAGGTTTATACAGAAAGCACTAGATGTTCTTTGATTGTACAGCTTACTACTTAGCAGACTCAAAAGCATTCCCAAATCTCTTTCCAAACATCTGATAAAGCAAAATGCTTTATATGTAGGATATTGCCATTTCATACGGGGTGCGTGGGAGTTATATTTCGAACACATTAAATTAATTGCCTTTTAAAAAGTGTGTTTATGGCAACTTTTTTATTCTCAATTTTACATGCCATTTGCTAAGTGGGTTTGTTATACAAAAGCTTGGTGTCCTAATTAAAAAAATGTATTGGTTGCAATTGTTCGTAAATTGTGACCGCTATACATACAACAGTAATCTGAAAGTCTGTAAATAAAAAGAATGTTGGGTTATTGCAGAAGAGATTCTTCTGAGGAAAGTCTTATATCCTATATAGTCTTACAGACGACTCCTAGATACGAACAGGGTTTTCTTGCTCCCTTGTGTGCAGGACAGAAGCTCGATAGGGGGGGGGGTTTGCATGACTTGCAGAAAAAAATCTTTTGCTAAACACAGCTGAGGTTGTGGGTGATCTTAGGGGGTGAGCTCTTTCTGCAGCCTCTTGTTACTCTTTAGTGACAAACTCTGCAGTTGTTTCTTTTTGCATATCAAAGCACAGCTTGCTTCAGAAGTTAATGAATGTCTAGGCTTCATAAAGATTTTTTTTTTTGCTTTGTGAATAACTCACAGTGAGGATTGTATACAGTAACTAACACCATTTTGCCTAATAATTTGTTGAGAAAAACATCTGTCCTAATTGCATTTAATTAAAATATGTACATGTTCCGACTTACATACAAATTCAACTTAGGAACAAACCTACAATCCCTATCTTGTATGTAACCCGGGGACTACCTGTATAGATATTTTTGAACCATTATTTAGAAAGTCATGGGTATTTTCACTACATCTGATTAATTTACAATAATGCTCGTGATTTGACAGATTTTCTTTTTTTCTTCACAGAGGACATGAATTTACCTGCTGACATTCCAAGCTACCTTTCTTCCCAGGGAACATTGTCAGAGCCACCAGAAGGATACAGTAATTCTGAAGCTGGCAGCCACCAGCAGCTTATGCCTACTGCCAGTGGCTGTGTTCACAAAGGAACCGATGGTATAGTAGTTTTATATGTTTTACTTTATTCAAATGAGAGATGTCTGTGTTCCAATCCAATATCATTCTGACTCAGTTGGCCATGTTGAATATATATTGCAATATATCCAACCCAAGTAACAATGTATTATTGCTTACATTTGCTAGAAAATATGTAAAGCTATAGTGTGCAGAGGGTTAATTCCAAATTTAACTGGCCAGAGGTGTGAACCATGTCCCCTGTACAAATCCCTGGCCTAGGGAAGTGGGTGGGCTGTTTCTCCCCCTTTGAATGACACCCGGCTCCCCGCGCAGTGATGCACAGTTAGGAGCCGGTAACTTTATTGGTCCACAGGACCGAAAAGGTTGTCGACCACTGATCTAAAGCACTAAAGGCCTCTTAAAACAAAGGACATATTCTCCAGAACGTTGTGTATCGCATTTGTTACATTATTGGTAAAAAATGTATTTAAACCATTCTGATTAGGGATTGTAATAAATTTGCTTTAAGAAATGTTGGTCAGTTTAAATGGTGGCAGATGTCATCAATCTGGTATGTAGACAAATATGGAGAAAAAGATACAAGGACAGAAGGATTGATGTATATGTTCTTGTATTTATTATAAAAGAAAACTTTCACTTTATCGTAAAGAATCACAATAGTTTTATGAAACATTCCATAAATCTACAATTGTGTTGACCTTCTGACTAAAATGTTAATTCAATATTCCCACAATTTTGTGCAGCTCCATTGTCTGTTATATTCGGGTTTTGTGGTTTTACAGTTTGCCTTGTACTGAAGACAATGAAAAAAATACAAGAAGGATAGAGACTTTTAATACAGGGCAGAAACCTTAATAGATTTCCTGTCTTGAAACTGAAATCCATGAAAAATGTAAAAATACCCATGCAGTGGGGCTTTCCCTGCAATGCAAAGGTTTTCTTGTAGGTTACCAATAAAGAACTCTTTTTCGTTCCTTACCCCTTTCTCCCACAGGCTTCCTTTTCTCCATATGGTCCCCCAATGTTGTCTACGTGGCACTCTGTCACTCAAAGGCACTTTTGCGTCTTAATGTATGCCGAGTTGTATGCCACACACTGAAGTGCCGGATGTGCATACATGTTTCCCTCTCATCTATGTGTGTCTCTGTATGCATGTTTACCATAAGCTTTAAAGCAGAAGTAAACCCAAAACAATAAAATCTCACTTACCTTCAATCTGGCAGATCAGTCTGTCCGTCGGAAGGTTTCTTCCATCGGGTCTTGCGTCATCCCAGTATCTGTCTTCGTCACGGCGCAGAGGCCGTTGTCTACCCTTTCATGTTAAGTGAAAAATCTGAGATTTAGGATTTAATTGTGTATTTATTTTCATATTTAGTAATATTATTACTTTTTTTTTTCCCTATCCAAGGGTTATATATAGATACTGGTAGTGAGGCAGATGCAGAAATCCTGAACACTCCATTTGCAGCAAATATACAAAGTGTCAGAATTCCACAGTTATATGGCGCTCGTGGAGCAAGTCACCCTGGGGAGATGCGCGACAGTCATCTTGTACCAGGTGAGATGTTCACATATAGTTAATGAGCAGATTTGCTGTTTTAATTTTTGTGGATAGTGGTTTTGTTTTTTTAACTTGGTTTACGTATAAAAAAAAACTGACGTTGTACACTTCACGTTGTAAACATTTACAGTTTTTATCCAGTGCAGTTGTAAGTTTTACCTTATTTTCCCGACACCGGGCGTAAATATTATGTTGCTTATATGTGTGTCATATGTTTGTAGGTGCTGGACAACATATGATCTGCTCGGATTGTTATGACAACGCTAATATCTACTCACGAACTAGAGAATATTGTCCATATACATACATGACAGAAGAAGATCAAATGGACCAAACCTTGTCTAGCTTTCTGACGCACATCCCAAAGGAGACTTTGGTGTCACATTCTCATGAGTTGGGCGCATCTGTTGCTGAGAGGGATATGTCTGCATTCCACAACAACTTTGACAGAAAAAGTGTAAAACCCAGCTGTGGTAAGCAATCTGTGTCATACTTTTCTTCTGTGATCGTCAGTCTTTTTGTTTAGAAGACATTTTTTGGAAGACTGGATTATTTGTAGTATCCGGCTTTTTTAAACTGAGCGTTAAAATGACAGTCGCAGCTGTGTATCCTTATTTGTTTTTCCTCTGAACAGACATAATATTCACAAACTACAGACTTACTAAACTGCAGTGTTCTGTACAACTAAACATTTACAGCAAATCCTAGGGGCATATCACTTTGTATTTCTTTTCTTTTTTGTAATCTCTAGTATAAGATTTTTTTTAATCCATTTTTACAAAACTTCAAATATTTGTATATGTTGTTCATTAAATGCCAAGAAAAAGTACCAAATCTTAATGTGCAACCATATAATATATCTGCGTGTATTCACACATCCATATTAAATAGTTTTTAAGACTTATTCTCCATCTATCTATAAACATTAGTAATAGTAACCTGAAAAATACCTATACATTATCTGACCTAAAGCCATAATGTTTTATTTTGTAGAACACTAGTAAAATGATGTCCTATTCTCTTTTTGCCCTTACAGATTCCTGTTCTTGTCCAAACTGGTCTATAAAGAAAGATGGCAACATTCCTCTCCCACACACCAATTTAGGCCATCATTTGGTTGTTGGTCATGACAAATCCTTAATTAGAAATGAAGGACCATCTTCAGCCAAGGCAGAAGAGCATCCCCTGCCAAGACCTTGTTTGAGATCATATGACCAAGACTGTGACCTAAGCAGGACTCCATTTATTGGCGATTACAAGGAAACAACCTAGATATACCAAATTAATCTGCAAGTCAGCTGACTTTGTGTGGACTACCTCAGAATTTACTCCATGGCCAAAAAGTGCTATAATAGGCTTGTTTACAAATGTTGCGTGGACCAATGCAAAAATGCCACTGCATTGAAGTGCAGAGAGGTGAACACTATGTAGCTTGGATTGGTCAAAACAAGAGCACTTGTCGCTTCTACAGTTATTTGCTTCAAAGTTCAAGAGTCAGTTGTGACATGGCTGGGACCATCATCACTTATTGTTAAGTGATCTCTTGAATAACAGTCGCAGGACAGTTGTAACAGGTTTGAATGTTCCTGTCATAAGTTCACAGCGAAGTGGATTTATTCATTACTATGTGTGCAATGTTGGCGTGTGCATGTGAACACACTCCAAAACATGTACCTTCACATCTGGTACTGGACGTTTCATGCACGTGGTACTAGTCTGAAATTCATACAAGTACTGTGATAATCTGTAATGCTTTTGAAGGTTGCTGCAGTTAACATGAAAGCAGTAGCTATGATTTGATGTTATTTATACCAGCTATATTACGATAACAGAAACCTAGAATTACATAAGAAAACATTCCATGGAAAGGCAACATGTGTAATATTGCTTTTTTAGCTTTCAAGAGCTTTAGTGTATGTGAAATAAAATGTTGGCATTATTATAAAATTGCTGCTCCGGTAGCTGCTTAAAAGTGCTGTAACCTATGTAAATATTTTTTTTTAATTTCCTATGTTGTACTGGAAAGATAAAGAGTCCGGATTCCATAAGTTACAGTATTTTTTTGCATCTGCTCGATGCCCTGGGGATGGAAAAAAAAAACAACCTATACTTTATTAATCTGATGCTGAATTAAGGTAGGGTTTTATTCCTCACAGCTAGGTGTATTATGTTCCATAAATGACTTCAGCACATCACTCCTAAAGATAAAGTGGAGTTCAAGGTAAAATGCTGTTTGATTATATATAGTTATATAGTCTTATAGCTGCTGAGGTGAACCCCATTGCTCCCCCTGAAATTGCAGTTATGATATTCATTTGATTGGTGATCATTGATCAAAAAAAGGCTTCTATTTCCTAGTCGCTTCTTCTTTAACATGCCAATTAAAGAAGCAGCAGTACCATTCACATGGTCGTCCTTCTGTCCCCCCTCCTAAGTGCACACACATAGATATACTGTATATTACAGCTTTTAAACTGATAAGATGTACTGTATGGATTCCAATAACTTTTTTTTAATATTTGCCTACATTTTAGCTTTAGGAAATAAAGCGTACATTTCCCCTCTTACCATACCATCATTAATTCTAGGAAAGAGTCCTTTTTACAGAAAAGTTCCTGTAGTAGTTAAACTGACTTAATTTCATTTGGATCAGCCTCCTATTGTTTCATTTTTAGAAAGCAGGAAATAAGCTTCTAATTGCTGAGTAAACCATCCAGATTCTATAATAGATTAGTAAGCAACAAAATGCTTTTTATGACGTGAAGCCCCTTAACAGGATATGGCCTCACCATTGCTGCTACATAACTAATGTACTATACATTTGAGGAAGGTGTGTTTTTACACAGGTTACTTTACTTGGACGTAAAGTATAAGTGTATTTTGCTTTAAGTTGGGGGTTGATTTTAGAAAATATGTTCAGTTGTCAGGAAACTCCTTTCAGAGGTGGTAACTTTTTTTATTTTTTTTTTTTATTTAATACCTATTTCTCATTGGAAACATTTACCCATTTGCATGGATAATTTGGCTAGCCTCACTATGCCATTGCTATAAATACTGCTGATCTAAAACGAATGAATATCCTGATGTGGCCTTATTGACACTTTGTGAGTTACACCCTTCTGTGGTACATTGCATTGTTTTAAAAACTGAACTGCAATATGCAGTTGTCTACGAGGATCAGCCAAAATATTAAAAACAGGTGAAGTGAATAATTTTATTATATTGTTGCAATGGAACGTGTCAAATTGGTGGGATATATTAGTTAGCAAGTTAACAGTCCATTCTTGAAAGGTAATGTGGTGGAAGCAGGAAAAATGGGCAAGTGTAAGTATCTCAAAAACATGTGACAAAGGCAAAACTTTATTGTGTTTATAGGTAACTCGGTCAGAACATGTACAAAAGAGTAGATCATGTTAGGTGGTCCTGGTATTCAGTGATTTGTTGTAAGACTCTGTGATGAGCATGGGCTCAAGAAGGCGAAATGTCTGGTCCAAGCTCTCGGAACTTCTGCAGCAATCATTGCTGAAAAACCTATTGCTGGCTATGAAATTGAGGTGTCAGAACAAATGCTACACATACCCCAGGGCATCTTCAGTGGTCTTGTGGAGGCAACACTTTGAGTGCTCAGAGCTTTTTCAGTGGCATTAATGGGGGTGCATAATATTAAGTAGGCTGTTAAAATATTTTGGCTGATCAATGTATCTTTTTATCTCTTGCCTATCCTGAATTCTATTTTTCCCCTTTCTATACACTGATTTCAGAGGGAGTTTTGTGGAGACGCCTGTAATAGTGACTGAAATTTTGCAAATATCAAACCTATGTAAGCGAATACACCGTGCTGTGACTAATGTAACACTATGAGGCAGTAAACATTGTTTTTTTACAGTCCATATCATACTGCACAGCTAAAGACCTAATCTGAGCTACCCTTCATATGCTTTCATGGGCATTACTACTCAACTTCCATCATAGAGCAAATATACAGCAAGTCCGTTTTATTTACTAAAAAAAGGCTCCATTTACACATTGGGAGCAAAACTGAACATACTATACACTGTCAGCTACATGAGTTTGCCAATGGAGCAGGGAAACCTTACTCATTCAGATGAAACTAGCTTTATGAATGTTTGTGCAGTACATAGCACACCGCACCAGTGATTAACAGCCTGTGTAGTGCAGAAGGCAACTCTAAAATGTTCAGAGGGTCTTGTAGAAGGCTGACCGAATTCATTTGTCCGACTCTTTTGTATATTTCCTACAAATAGAATATTTAGATTATTAGTACCTTGTTTTTTTGAACCTTTGCCTTCGGCTGAACATTAGCACTTTCTTTTACCATTATTCCGTATTACTTTTAAACATTTTTTCATAAAATTGTAATTATTGAACAGAAATAAATGTGGTCAATGTGACAGGAGATATATAACAAAGTGATTATGTTAACATTGATCTCAAAAGCAGTTTTTAATATAGCTAAGTGACAATCTAGAAAATTATGCAAAGGTGAATTATGCAAACAGCAACATATACCCAAAAGTTATAAAAATGTAGTCCAATACAATGCCAATAAATCCAAAATATAGTCTATATAGTACACTATTACATTTATAGTACATGTATACACTACTTGAGCCTTTGGAATACCTGCTCATCCCTCCAATGTTTCTGAAGGTATAGACCAAAAGTGTTCACATTCTTAACTGGTGTGTATATGTGTGAATATATATATATATATATATATATATATATATATATACACAGTTTGACATTGGAAAATTTGGCTACCAAAAATCCGTTAATCCATTTACTTCAGTTTCCCGGCATTAATTTCAAATCGCGTATTTAACACAGGGACTGTAGTACACTGTTTGGCCACTAATGATTTGGCGCTGTTCTGCAGAAACAGCTGTTAGGTGTGCTTGCTAAACTAAATACATGCTGAGACATCCCTGCTCCCTGAAACCAGGCCAGATGCCTGTGGGTGCTGCCAGAGTAAGGCTGGCCTGAGTGTGGAGGTAAGTATATATAAAAAAAAAAAAAAAAACGGGATTCTCTTAAATACGGCAATCCTCAAGTCCCGAGGTTGCCGGATATTTGATAGTCAACCTGTAAATATATAAAATCCTTTCTCTGGTACTCGTTCTAGTGATCCGAGTTCCAAGGTTGGTTTACTGTATGTAACCTGTTCCAAAACCTCTATATTTTTTCGCCGCACTTTATTATACAAAATGACACTCCTCTTAATGTTTTGTTGCAAAAATCTATTTTCTATAACAGCGAAAGGTATAATTCTAGTACTGCAAACTTAAGCAGTCAGTCTTTGAATGAAGATACAGAACTCCTCAAGCACATAGCAGGAGTTAATATGGACAATCAGATGTATGATCTTTCTTTGTTTTTAGGAATCCTAGGAGCCCACTTACATCTTGGCGTATTGATCCATTCTGTTAATGCACATGCATCTATTTTCCTTTTTTTTTTCCCACGCTTTAAGCGTTTCAATTCATACACAGCTACAGTTAATGTTTTTATTGAGCTTTTACTACCATAAGTTTGTTGTTTCATGCAGTGCGGTAGATGAAGGCTGTAGACTGCTATGGAAGCTTAGGGGCAGGGATTGGCAGCTTTTGAACTGCTAAGGGCATGGCACAATTCTGCCAGCTTACCTCAAAGCTGCATTTGTATAGAGGTGAATGGATTCAGTTGATTTCTGGTATTGGCGAGTTTAGTTTGTAATTTTATCTTAGAAATATGTCACAATGCTGCTGTTTTAATCACTATCCACTAAAGGAAATGCCCATTTTTTAAGTATCTGATTATTATTACAGTCCTTTTTATTTTTTTAATGTGAATATTTTACATTAACCACTAGGCTGCTAGCAGGTTGTAGGCTCTGAGCTAAACACTTTCCAGAAACTTTTATCCTTGTAATGTGGCCCCAGGTCTAATGGGCTTTTTTCAAGTATCTGCTCATGTGATTGGGTTATCCAGGGACCTTAAGCTCCCAGCATGCTCTGTTTCATTTTTTTTTTTCTTACAAAATGTGCAACCAAAATTACATTGCTCTTTTCTTAAGCTTGCTATTCTATTAATTGCATTACAAGGTTTTAAAGGATAATTAGTTTTAAGCCAGTGACAGACAAGTTGTAAGAAACAAATAAGCTAGTAGCTCTTCTCACATAAATGTCAGGAGCTTCTCAATCTATATATTGTATACACAACTTAGACTACGTACACACGTTAGACTTTTGTCGTTGTCCCCCTTCACTTGCATTACAGTTGTTCGTGGATCCGCCAGGATGGATACATGAACGACATCGGTCAGCTTCTGTATACACGCCAGATTCTCGTCCAATACTATCCCTAAAACATCATCTGACCTGTGTATGTAGCCATACACTCTTAAAGTGCAGATCCCAAAGTCTGTGATTTCAGTCCTCATTTGCAAACACATCTTTTGACACTACATATGTTAAGGCAGCCATTCTGAAAGCTGATCCAATTTCATGTGATTTTGTTTCCATGTTACAGCAGCTATTTGCTGATCTAGATACTGTGATTCTTATTCCATTCATTGCAGACTGTTATGTCTGGATTTAGTTATTAGTCTCTAGTAAATCCGATACTATTGGCTTCTCAAAAAAAAAAAAAAACTGCCTAGGTCATATGAACTCTTAATATTGCGAACATTTGTCAGCTAATGTAAAGTGCAAGCAATACAACTCCTGTATATGTTTATTCTAGACTCTGTGGCATGCAAACCTTTATTTCTCCCATAGTTTATATACTACGTCTGTAAACTTTCATAGCAAATGTTTTTATGCACTAATTCTGATCCATGTTTTCCAAATGTGGCAGCCAAAGATGATAGCTTCTTGTTATATATGTAAATATACCTGCAATTATAAAATATTTTTGTACACATTGCACATACTTGTTTGTCAGATCATTGTAAATGTGTTCTGTTTTTGTTTTCATTTATTTTATGCAAAATGTTAGATTATTCTATGTTATTCAGACAGTCTGTTATCCCACTTTACAACGTTTGAAATGTTTTTTTTTTTATTAACATCCTCAATGCAGATGTGTGTGGGTCAACTCTTTTTAGATGTAAAGCTATTTTGATGTTATTGCCTCGGCGCTAAGCTTTGAAATAGCTCTTTAATGGTTAATCTTCCATGAAATGAAACCACATAAATTGTTTAGAGATGGCAAAGGACAAAAGGGTTTTATAGTCTCGGCAGAATATTAGGAATGATGATGAATAGCTGAGATAAGTGTAGTCACTTGCCCTGCTGCCTTTTATATTGCACCTGTTTTGGATGCGGCGGTGAGGGCGTCACATGCTGCTACAATGAATTTATATGGCTTCTGGCAGAAGTGGAACTGTTTTATAACTAGCCCAGTGGGTTGCTTGATCTCTGCAAATGTAAGCTATGACCTTCAAAAAAAAAAATGAAAAGTTTTCTAGGCATCCGCCATAAAACACAAGAGCCGCTTAAGTGATAAAAACTTAATATGTGCTACACTTGCAAATCGTTTTAATATATGTGATTGTAATTTGTACCAAAAAACCTAGTATATCGTAAAAAAGATGACAGCACTGCAGCTTATGGGTGATGCAGATATGGGTAACTTGTCTTTGTACACTCCATGTAACAGATATTGTCTACTTATTATATCTGTACACTTCATTTCACACGCTTTGTGTAGCTGTTTATAATATCATTATCTTGTCAGAAAAGAGGGATACTCAGCCTTTGAAAGATTCTGCATGGTGCATTATGTACCTACGTGACTTTTTTTTCTTTTGCTATGTTGGTTCAGTTGGGTTCAAAAATCATAGTAACAAAGTTGAGCTTAGGAGGGACTTACAAAAGGTTTGATCAATCATGCCAGCCTAGTAATAAGGGGAACATACTTTTAGGTGTAGTTATTACCCAAACTGATTTTTAGATATTCAGCATTTGAAAGAACAATGTGTACTAGAAGCATTTACAAAGTTTTCCCAAAGCTTTGTTGTAACCTTTAGAGCAAACATCAATTCTAGTAAGGGAATGCTAAATATAGATTTTAATAGAAGTGGGGTTACACTGCTACCAGACATTTAATCTGGCTAAAGTAGTACTGCAGATTACGAAGAGCTGCTAGGCTTGAATAAAGTGAAAGTTAGTTCTCTTACTAAAATCGATTGATTTTGGAACTGAATAATGTTTCAGCAAAGCTTTTTTTATGTAGGGTGGAGACTTAACAAATTCCGTGTTGGATTGTATATGCACACAAGCTCTCAATAAAACAGCAAGCTAAAGCTTTTGGGCTACAGAAGGCCTGTAAGGGATTACTTGTGTTTTAGTGCTGGAGCCATCAGTTCCGTTTAAGTTACTTTTGCACCATGGTGACATTCTTCTTGTTTTGCTTATGTCAAAATGCAGTTGGCCCTTTTTAAAAGTAATCTTCACTTTCATGATCACCCAACCAAATAGACCAGTGCTTTTTAACCAGAGTTTCCTCAAAATACGGTGGACGATCCTTTGGCAATGAGCAATAATTCTTTTCAGGTCAGTTACCTCTGACACCTGGGATCTTTTTGGGTGATATTCTTTTCACTAGACAATAATGTTGGAGGTGTCATTTAATGACCACCACACTAATGTACTGTGAGCTGTGAATGCAGTAATTTATGGTGGGTTCCCTAGGACCTGAAAATATTTAAAGAGTTCCCAAATGTTTTTAAAAAAAAAAAAAAAGTTGAGAGGCAGAAATAGGTTGAGGGTGCAGGTTTGGGATTACAGGGCTAAAAGGACAGTTAGAACAGCTCTGGACACTCCTGGTACTTAAGAATATGACAACTGGGTTGGGAATACCTCATGATGCATTCTATTGGCAGAGGGTAGGGTATTTCCTAAATAGATAACTGACACATCAAGGTGGTGGTATTAATATTTTAGGCCAATGCCCACATATTAGAGGATTTTGTTTTTACTGTTGAATAGTTCAACTATAAAGATATAAAGACCAGTTACAGATCTCGGCTTTCTTTAGAACAATATTGTACATATTCTTCCTTATGTTGATCCATAATCATGTCCGTGAATCTTCTGACAAAGGCTGAGTTCCCCATGAAATTTACAATTCCATGTCTAGTGGGAGCTAGATGTTGATATTTTTCTGCCATTGCTCTGTAAGCATGCAGCACAAGTCATGAATCAGTGCATGCCATTTTTACCAGTGATGGGGTTAACAGCAGATAACTATATTCTTGTACTTGTAGCTCAATTGTTCCTGGTACTGTTATGTATTCACACAATATAATCTGTTCAAAAACATCTTGTGTGCGTCTGTTTTTCTTTGTATAAATTAACAATTCATTCTGCGACCTTTGGGTGGTGGTAGCAGATTCTCTTTTAATGCCAGATGCTTTCGGTGTACAAGTACATGGGGATGCAATAGCACATAAATTTTACATTGCACTTGGCGGAAGAAACTCATTATCTTGTGAAAATCTCAGCAAGAACTTCACTGTTGGATGTGTGGCCCTTTTTTTCTGGCAAGGATGCTTAAGTTTTCATGCTGTCCTATGACCTAACAAAGCCTGGTGTTTCAATTCTGTAAATTTGTCATAATAAAGTAGTATGAAGTCCTTTCTATATAACATTGTCTTATTTATAATTACCATATTTGTCCAGCAGCACTTTGTGTTCTCTAAACCTTGGCCTTCTGCGGCTCTTCCTGTTGGGAAGCAGACATTAAAAATCTGAACAAAAATCACCTGATTACAGTGTTTGTGACTACATGTCTCATTATTTATTACATTGCCTTGGGATCTGCTGGCAATCACTTGTGGGGTGAGTGGTTCTAGTTGCCTGTGTTCAGGGATGCCTGTATGAATACATGGTGTAGTAGGCAGCATCTTTACAATGGGTTTAGGTTCCTAGCTGAAACAACCACGAAAAAGACCCTTCAAGGTAATATAGCCACTTTCAAACAATAGGAGGTAAAAGCGCTTCTTTAAGAAGTTCTAATGAAAAAAACTGCAAGCTGGAGAAGATAGTAAATGCTGAAGTTAGAGCTACCGGGTTGATTAATACTCCGTTGCTCCTGAGATTTAACCACCTACTGACACTTATCCAAATAGTCTTGAGCTACACAGAAACTTTTTTAGATCGATCATTTCAGTAGTCACTAACAATGCATTGCTAGCTAACAAAAAAAGTTGCTAAACAAATGAAAGGCATGGCTCTCTATGATGGTAGCTACACTAGTAGCACATTGCAATCAGTGTTACATTGTGAGAATAATAGCTTCTCTTTGCTACTTGTGAAGCTTGCTCTCATCCGTTTGGCAATCATTTTCTATGCTTAGTGAATATCACTTGCAACTTTAGTATTGGGTTTGAGACAGAAAAAGTCTGCTCAGTTTTAGCCTATTTAGGTGACTGCCGACAAGTGGTTAATTCTTAGTATCTCCAGCAAGAGATTAAAATCAGTCATGTAGTCCCTCTGTCAGTGGAAGGGGTATTTGTATTCCTAAAGGCTTAAAACAGAATCACTGAGTATATTTGAAGATTTGCACAGCATGAGATTGTTTCAGACAAATGCTCTGCATTTACAGTTTTGTCTGATTAAAAAAAATTAAAACTAGACTTCTATGGAAAGTGAAAATAAGTGTTTGATTCAGTGCATTTCAAATGGTCATCAGCACCTGTAAAAACAGTTCAAAGTATGTTTTCCAACAGAAGATGAAGCAGAGATCAACACAAAATACAATAAAGCCCTAAGAGACAGGTTTGTGGCAGGAAAGAAGGGAAAAAAACTAGTGGCACGTGTCATGTAGAGCCTGGCACTGCCAAGAAATGACCTTGATGCCCAGAGACCATGTAACTCTGCAAGAGTCCCATTGGAGCAGAAAAAGTTGGCAGCAAAGATGACTACTTAAGGAGATGTACCAGTGAAAGGATTCTGGAACTGTTCTTGCTGCAGGGAGTGGGGAAAAAAGCAAGTATGCTGTTTAGGGCAAAAGCTCATCAAAAAGTTTAGTTCTGCTTAAAAAAGTTTGATTACAAACGATCTGAACCCTGATAATTTCATTTACATATCTTTTGCCTTTTGTTTTGTGTGCTTGAGGCTATGGTAAACAGAAAATATATCACCTCCTGTATAGCACTGTACCCTTAACTTTGAAAAGGGGAGGATCTGAGAAGAAAATAGTAACATAATGTTTTATTCTCTTCAATAATGCAATGCCTGTAGTTAATAATCTTACACTGCCCCACTTATATACTATGATAGCGAGTTTACATATCCTTAAGATGAAAGAGCAATGAGACGTTGTTATTGTTTATAGCATCCAAATCTTGACTTCCGCTTTGATTCACTTGAATTTTCAGGTTGGCAGTGCGCTGCCTGACCTCTCTGCCCTTTCTCTCTGGATGGTTGTGTGCTGATCCAAGCAGAAGTCTGTTGGGGGGCCCTTCATAGCATGTGCTCTATTTGGTCCAGGATGTCTAGTTGCACGGTCAGAGAGGGATAACAAGATAGTCTATCCTTTAAATATGGACATCCATCCACATTCATCATTCCACTGTCTCAATTCTGAAGTTCCAGAAGCACACTTTAGAGCTTCATTAACGATTTTGATATGTTGCTTTTAGTAAGTATGTGAGTGAACCATAGCATAGTGTCAGGAAAGTCCCCAGACTTCAAAGGACATCTTGAGGGATTTAAAAAGCTCTCTCTACCTGCTTATAATATGTTGGTAGGGCCTGCTATCCACATCCATGTACACCTTAAGGTTATCAAGTTTTTATAAATCGGCCTCAAACCTCTATTTAGTAGTTTTTACTAGCTACCTACCTACTACTAACTACCAATAGCTGAAGAGGTATTGTAGCTTGCTGCAGAGATTCAGACTAGGAAGGACTAGTTGACCTGTGTCCACCAATGAAAACCCCTGCAATGAGCTTCTGAACTGGACCATGATGCCACCATGACCATTGCCTGGCCTGATGCATTATGTTTCTTTTTAATCATGTGAATGGCTGGGCACCTAATATTGTGTAGGTCCCCTTGAGTTGCCAGAAGCCCTGACCTGTCAAGTCATGTATTTCATCAGACTTCTGAAAGTGTCCTGTAGTATCTAGCAGGAGAACTTGATTTCACACTACCTCCACCAGCCTACCATCTTCCAATTTTGCATTCTGCTGCCATCTCTTCCCAGGTAAATAATACTTTTCAAATTAAAACATTTTTTAAGAACATGCCAGAACTCTCCCATCGCAAGTCTGCGCCTGAGATTTCTCTGGGAGACATGGTCTGCGGCTCTGGCCCAAGCGGGGTCCTTTTCCTGACCCTGCTGGTGGGTACACCGGCCAGAGCCATGGCCCACCCATCAGACGGCACCTGTCACTAGTGGGCCGCACACCGAGGGGATTGGGGACCTCTGCTCTATAATATATTATTCTATGGTAATAACTACCAGTACATTTTCCATCTGTGTCATATTTTCCAACACAAAAACAGCTATTTCTCAAATTATTAAAATTTACAACTATTCCTTCCAGGACCCACAATTTAGACATTGTCATAAAGGCTTGCTGGCTGTGGACTATAATTTTAAAAAAGAAACATGTTTTGTCTACCTGTTAACAAACAGGGCAATATGTTGCATCTTGTATCATATAGCAAATTAAACTGGGGCCTGTGGGAAAAGGTTACAGTGCATCATTGTTACATAGATAATTGGAAAAAAATTGCCAGTTTCTTTCGGTTTGAATCTAACCAATACCTTGACCCCAAGGAAATAAAATTTAATGTAATGCCTGCAAGACTATTCTAAGATGTTCTTGGAATTGAAATGAACACTTCTATAAAGGAGCTTTGCTGCTTTAGCTTTGAAACAAATGGCAGCCACAGTTTGGAACACTGAATATTTAATATTCTCATTTACCCAGTAGTATTTAAATATTTAAATTACAGCCTTGCACAAGCGAGATGAATAATCTTTGTTTCCCTTGGAGAAATAGAGAAACAGATGCATCCTTACAATTGCCTTATACATGTGTCCTGTTTTCCAATCCCCCATTGTCCTACTAATTCTTAACTAATCTTCCTATGGATAAATGAGCAGTACTGCGGTGCCAGTGTATGAGAGTTGTTCTTTTATTCCCTTTCCCTTTTATTTAAGTAGGACAGCGTGAACACTTAAGATAGTTAAATGACTTTGATTATATCCTGTAGTTTATAATCACAGATGAAAATTAAACTGATAATGTAGAATATATTTGTTTATTTCGGTTATTTTTCTGTGTAACTAATAACACTTCTTTGTATCACTGGGTGGCATAACCAGTACTGCCAAACTTAAAGAAGTCCAAGACACACAAGTTAGGTGTAGGGCAGCTGTCAGGTAAGGGTGATGAAAAATGTAGCCGTTTCTGTATTTAAATGATGTTTATTGTCCTTGTAAAGAAATGTGGCACGTGAAGTCCTGGAAAGCAAAGTCCGAGTTGCTCACAGCACAATGAATTGAGTTGGATGGTGAGGGGTTCAAATGTCGCAAGGCTTCATGGGCAGAAGGAGCGATAGCCTTATCCCTTTTAGAGAACCTTGATCCCAAAATAGAGAATAGTCAAGGAGAAAATTAAATTGTGAAACACAAAGGGCCACTCTCAGATCTGTGTGCTTCCAGGCGTAACATTGGACGTTGGAACTACTTACACAGAGGCCCTCCTGTCACCTTTGCAGAGAGCCACTGTTAGCTGAGGTTGCCCCAGCTATCGCTCTCTCCTGCTGTATGTTAAGGAAATGCACCTGCATGTGGTTGGATTGTAGGTGGCCAGTACAGAAATGTGCAGGAGAGGTGGTGCAGCGGTAGCCAAGAATGGTCATGACAGCATTGTGTGCAGGGGCTTTGGAACAAATTTTAAATTAATTTGAAAGCGGTGCTTACAATGGAAAAGTTGTTTATTGTTTCATTATTAAGAGTTATCATCTCTCTTGATTAAATTGGTATTTGCACAGAATCCTCATCTATCAGCTTAGTTCCCTCTGTGGGAGATACCTGGGACCTAGCAAACCACAAAAGTGGATCCTACTAGTTGTAAGTTGAACAACCCTGACATGGGTATAGGGTTTTCCCGGTCGGTCCTGCAGTTTATTTGTTTTGAGTATTTGTTTGTTTTTTTTACCATACTACCTTTTTTAATATTGAACCCATATCCAATCTACCCCTTCCATTTTATGGCTTATGGTTTGCTTAGAAATAGGTTGTTCTGCTATCTTCATACCTCCTATCCCTCACATGGATGGGTGGAATTTTCAGAACCAAGTCCATCAGGTCTCACTTTCTTTTTCAGTTGTCTCTCTTTTTGGGCGGATAATGTATTATTAAACATCTAGGAACATTTAGGATCTCCATGTCTAAATATTAGATCAAATATACAATAGTTCTGCATTATTACTAGTAATTACGTAAAATGACCCACATCTTGCTTACCTTCATGATTTCCATTAAGCTCAGTGTGCAACTTCACTATGTACATCTCCCAGCACTCCACTCACAACTTTGCCCATCACTGTGTATGAAAGAACACATCCCTGCCATCTTTAAAGACATGTCTGCTCATGTCTGTAAGGAGAATACAGCACATTAAGGTCAAAGAAATGTCAGAATTGCTTATTCTTTATACTTGGCCTAGATTAGTAAACCAGCAAGTATTGAAGTCAAAGCATTTGCATGACAGACAACCACCTTGTATTTCAGGGAAGGTCAACAATGGTTGCTCTCATGATAAGTGAATTTTCATTTTGTTCCAGTGATCATGATCATGATCATGGGTTTTTAACATAAAAAAGCTCAAATTATTGAATGCAATAATAAGTCTATTTGTATGTGTATTTCTGAATGGTCTATAAAGCATTTCTCCATTATATCAAAATGCACTCCAAGAGACCCACCTCACCTCCACCAAAGTCCTCAGTTTTTGCATATTACATAGTAATTCTGGTTGAAAAAGAAGAACCCAGTCCATTAGGCTTAGGCAAAATATTTACTCAATACTTCAGAGAATATTTAATACCTGGATGATGGATAAAATATACTTCTAAACTGTACTAATTCAAAGTGGCCTCTGTTAATATTGTCACTGTGTATCTTCCCCACTCTATTCCCCACTCTATTTGTTTGTTGAAATTAGGCTTGTTTATGTATGCAAACTATTGAACCCATATATCCAGCAATATTACTGTTTTTCTACCTAGCACACAAACATCCTTTCAAGGATCGGCGATGCAATTGTATTTGGGCTCCAACAATATTCTCGTACTTACCTGCCTACCTCTTCTGCTACTTTTTGATTACACCTTTGGGATTTATATCTCCTATAGTAATGTCTTAGATTGTAAGCTTGAGCTGGGTCCTCTTCTCATTCTGTGCCATTGTTTGTACTTTTTAAATATGCAGGTTTGTCTGCAGCTCCTATAAATGCCAAAGCTTCTATTTATAAAGAATCAATTACTGTGATTGAAATATATGGACCTAGTTGATTCTCCATCAGGGTTTTTTCAGTGAATGTCAGATTGAATGTTATAAAAATAGTAAACTTCAACAAGGAGCAGCACTGCCTCTCACACACTATATCAGCACACAGGCATTTGTGGACTGGCTGTATTTGAAAGCAGGCCACCCTTGGGAACACCCAGACATGAAAATGAGATGGGCTAAAAAGATGATAGGAGAACCAAGACACCACAAATGGGGAGGAGTGGGTTGGATGATCCTTGTAGGCTATCAGACATCAAATACACTGGACCCAAGATACTTCCTTCAGCTTCTAATGCTTGTTGTGTAGATGTCTCAGTGTTCAGAGAAATTGGACAAATTGCTTTTAGCACAGGAGAAGACTATCTATAAGTGTGCTAATAGAAAGGTTAGACTGGATTGTAGCTTTTTGATGCCAATCTAGTTGGTGAACAGCATAGCAAGAGTTCAAGGCTTTGCAGGTTGAATCCCTATACTTACAAATACATTCTTCTCCTTCAAAATACTCAGCAAATAAAAGTAGGAACACTTAGCAGAATAAATAATAACTGAAGCCGTGTAAACTCTTAAGGCTAGCAAAAGACATGCAAAGAGCATATGCTACATCACTTTAAGAAAGATAAAAAAATGTGTTTTCATTTCCCCAACTTTCTTAGAGTAAATAAAAGAAAATATATTAAAGAAAAGTATATTAAAATGTATTTCTGTAGTTGAGTCTTCCATGCATTTCCTACACACACAACACCCATGAGATATTAGTCTCCTTACCTGCAGAGAGTAAGTGAACCTTTAAAGATTTCTATCAGACATTGTATTATTGAGCAACTGTGAGGATTCAAGAGGAGACATAAATGAACCATATGTAGTGCAATCTTCAAATTTTTGTGATGCACAGAGATCATTTTT
>NC_092858.1:122846644-122852624 GCF_032062135.1 Pyxicephalus adspersus
ATTCGAATGGTAGCTTTCCATTTTCTTCCACATCTTTCAAGTTTTGGAGGCCATTTGAAAGTGTTTTAGCTGAGAAGCCTGTTATTTTCTGCATGTCTAAGTGTTTTCCCTTCTACGAACAACTTTTTAATCAAAGTACACTGTTGTTCTGAACAATGTCTGTAACCACCTATTTTACTCAGATATAAATGCACTATAATCAACATGTACAACATTTGCTGCTTTCCTTCTTTAGATAAGGACATTAAATGACGCCTGTTTTTTTTCACAGAATAAATGTTCTCACCAATTGAACTCCACACTGATTATATTTTTGAACAGACCAATATTCCTTTTCTTCACTTTCTGTAAAGGAATAACACAAATTTGCAAATGTTTTCTTCATGTTTTGATTTGTAAAAAAAATGTGCAGTGTTCCTAATGTATTTGCATGTACTGAAATAAAAACTATTTTAGAACTGTGAGCTTTATTCACTTTTTAAACACATTGCTATTATTCTGAACACAATGGTTTATATTATAAAAACACTTCATTCTTAGTAAAAACGTTTAAAAAAACATTCACATGCTTTTCCTGCACAAAATCAATTGCATGTATTGTTCATATAGCCATTATTTTAAAAATGGAATGTTCTGTTCTCATCCATGTTCTCATCTCATATATGCATTTTCATATGTATTGAAGTTGTTTTAGATCCGCCCAACTCATTTCCTCATTGTACTTCCTCAGGGCAGCCAGCTGGATCATCACTCCAATATGTTAGTGTTGGTCTAACTGTTTTTTAAATAAAATCAAGTGGTTTTACACTATTCAAGATTTATTTTCCAACTTTTGGCTTACGAAAATGGGAAAAGACTGATAAAGGAACAAAAAACACCAAACTGGAGTGAAAGATTCAGACCACAGAAGGCAATAAGACTCTTTCTAATATAAAGGCTACTCAGCTGGTAAATGAGTGTGTATTTGTGGTCTACAAAAGTAATCACAAGAATGGGATCCCTCACGCAAAGGGTCTAGTAACCAAAAATAATTCTCACCAAAATGAGATAAATATTAAAACCTAAAAATGGGGGGTGGTCTAACATTTTACCGTAACTTTATACTGTGTGTATTTAGAGAGGCTCTGTTTCCTGCTAACATTCAGTATCTTTGTGCTTTTTCAATACTGGTCTGACAAACACCTGTGATACTGAGTAAGAATTCTCCAATCGGAAAAGGACATGAGATTTGCTAATTGCAGAGCTATACGTCTGAAATACTATTGCTTCTATGCAGAGGGGAAGAGTCCTCCAATCACTAAGTGTGATCTGCAGTACTTAGAAGCGAGAACTCTATAGGACAACATTGCAGATTTACTGCCTAAGTTACATAAATGAGCAGGCCACTATTCATATATTCTTGCATTATCTCTTAGATGGTAAGCTCTTGCCAGTCCTCTCCTCCACCTTTCCGATATCAGTCTGCCTATTGAAACTCCTATTTAAGGTACAGCACTGCATATTATGTTGGTGGTATATGAATATTGTTTAACAATAATAATAATATTAATAATAATAATAATAATAATATATTCCCATGTGTAAAGCAATCAGTGTTCTTAATTACCCATATAGACCATAAGTCACATCTCTGCTATTGCTTCTAATGCTACAGTTCCAAAATTGGTCACTCTGCATCACATAAGTAAAGCTAATAAAATTATTATTCTTTTGCTGCTGTGACCTTTAGTACTGGGAGAAGGGTTGCCACCTAGCCAGTATTTCCCCAGCCTGGTTGGTAACATTTGGACATGTTGCCAATGTTAATAAAAAGAGAGAAAAAATAAGGTCAGTATATTTTCCCAAAAAGACGACAATCCTAGCTGGAAGAGATGAACCAAGAATAGTTTCATTAGGATCTGCAACATAGTGAGCAGTGGTGTTACAGGGAGTTCTCTTGTTATCTGACCTTCCATTATTATAAAATACCTCACTACAGAAAGATAATGCAGTGATCATTTTATCACAATGGCAGTTACAAGTAATGTATTATTATTTTTTACCTCTAGAGGGCAGTGGAAGACTGGCTACTATTAAATCTCATAAAGAATGCAAGGCAAGTCTCTACAAAAATCCCAGCAAACCCTAAAGTCTGGAGTAATGCAGCATGAAGGAACACATAGCATTTGCTGCTTTCCTAGTGACATGTATGTAGCTTACATAAAATACTTATAAAGCAGCCAAGCAAACTTCAAATGTTTTTTATTCTTTAACAATGTAATACACATATTTATGGTTCCTTTTGGCCTGCTTGTACTATTTGTGATAAAATAATTTCGTATGAAGGACTTATTAGCACAGATGACTTTTGAACTGTGGGATACAATCTAGGTCAGTGGTCGCCAACCTTTTCAGTTTTGCAGACCACTAAAATCACCTGCTTCTGACCACGTATGCGCAGGGAGCCGGGTGTCACTCAAAGGGGGAGAAGCCTCCCCCAGAGTGACGTCATTATGACATAAGCCCGCCCATTCTCCCATCACAGATCGAATCCTGCGATGGGAGAGTGGGCGGGTTATGTTCAGGGACTCCGCCCGCCCAGTTCCCTGAGCCTAGGAACTGCACTGGGGATGTGGTCCAAAGCTCTGACTGGTGCATCCCCTAGCGGGATCCTTCTCCTGACCCTGCTCGGGGGTGCACTGGCCAGAGCCATGGACCCCCAAAATTTTCAACCGCGACCCCTGATCTAGGTGATGTCCATATGATGTGAGATAGATAAAGAGATTTATTTGTTTTGAACACAGTTATTGGTTTAAAATTTTTTTTAACATCCATAAATAATTTGCTTAAAGCCTACTTAAACTCAGAATTTTCAATTTACAAAAAAACAGACAACCCTTTTATGTAAAGTAAAAATTCTGTTCGTTTTAAAAAAAAACCCTTTTAAAAAAAAAAAAAGTGTGCAGCCTCGCCCCCTAAATGTGGATCGCCTAGGCAATCGAGAATGAATGGGAGTGCAGAGCCTCCCGGGATAACCACGTCAGGCATCCCAGGAGGCTCTTGGGTGCTCCTTCTGTGCATGCCCGAGAAGGAGCCTTTTTGTGCAAAGATAAAAATTTGTCATGCTCACGCATGCGCATTCCATGTCACCTGATCTCACGCATGGGTTGGGTGATGTAGGATGAAGAACAGGTAGAAGAAGGGAAGATGGCGGCACCTGGAGCGCCAACTCTGGGACGAATGCCAGGACGACGCAGGACCCAATGCAAGAAACCCTGGGAGCTTTTTTACTTATTGATGAAAAAAATGACGTGCTTTTCCACATTTTTGTATTTGGGAACAAGTTCCTACAGGTCCACCAGATTACTGGATCTTGGCAATTCTGGTAATGATACTACATTCAAGAGCTTTACAATTACCTCCAAAAGTTGCTGGCCATTGACTTCAATACAATCTGTCCTCGAGATTGAACACCTCAATAAATTAGCGATTTCTCCTATAGCTTAAGAGGAAAAATCGACCACAAATGTAGTTCATTATGAAGATGACTAAGGCTTTAAAAAAGAAAACAAACCTGAACAGTATGATGTATCCAATATCTTTTCAGCATCAGTGACCCAGAAGTCACCATTACAGAATAAAATCGCAAATCGCCCCAAAGGTGTCACAGCAATAATAACACATGTTTCATCCCCATTCTGTTCCATCAAGAAAGAAAATTAAAGGTTTAGCAGATGTTGCATTTTGAAGTGAATAGCTCTTTAAAATCACATAACTAAAACTAAATTCAGTATACATGCAATCAATGGTGAAGGATGCAGCAGATCACATTATTTAAATGAAACCAATGCTGGTCAAGTGCGATATAGCATAAATCTCAAAGCTGCCCTTCATTTCCCATGCCTAAATTTTATTTCTTTTTCTTTGCTAAAAACAAATAATTTGCTCACTTCTTCCTCTGGTTTATACATTTTAATGGCTGTCATGGCACTATAATTATTTAGCTTCCTATGTGGCATGAACAACACTGATTATTGGAGAAATAATAACTGAATACACTAATGAAACCAGCAGCATAATTGATGTCTTGCTATCACCTCTTGCTACTCATGCATGACACATGGAGCATTAGCTAGTTATGTGCCATTACCTCTGAGAAAAACATGACTTTAAACACCCTTCTGTACCATTATTTACATGGAACTAGGGAAAGAATTATTGCCATAAACAACATCATACCATCAAATGTCTGCAAATATCATTTGTGGAAGCATGAGCTATTTTATGCTAATCCTTTTCTTCAAGTATTGTTTGCCTCCTATACAATACCTTCAAGACGTATACATTATATAATATATATATATATATATATATATATATATATATATATATATATATATTATTTTATTTATTACAAAGATACATATATTACATGCTGTTTATGTAACAGGAATATTTTCCCAGGATGAATTTTTTCATATTCCTCCTTGGCTACAATGAAAGTTCCATGTTGATATTATCATGTAAGTAGCATTCAACATTTTACAGGACCCCTATAATAAGGAGAATATATATAAAAAAAAAAAGCATATGAAATTGTTAAAAAAAACACACCAGAAAGTGGGTTTTATGAGTGAACAAATGAGGCTGATGTAAACCATTAAACAATGATTTGCATTAAACAATTATTTAGCAAATATATAGGCTACCATTGCTAACCCTTCTGAAAATGAGTTGCCTGTTTAATTATCCGTGTAACGCAATGAGCCTAATTTATTAAATCTCCACAAGACTGAAGAGAATATACTTTCATCAGTGAGCTGGGTGACACAGCAAACCTGGAATGAATCTGGTCCAGGACTGAAATAATTTGCTAACAAATAGCAAATTACTTTTAAGAAATTAATTCCAGGTTTGCTGGATCACCCAGGTTCACTGATGAAAGTGTATTCTCTTCAGTCTTGGAGAGACCCAATGAGACTGATTTACTAAAGTAAAGTTGACCATTTTCCTATGCTACATTATCTGGATATTTACTTCAATTGCACATGTGAAATTCAAATGCCTGCTGATTTATTTATTTATCTGCTCATGAACAGTTGAGATGAATATCCCCACAATTTATTCTGTAGAGATTCTCAAACCTAGTGGTATATTGGCCCAACTGTCTTTAATACTTCAGTGACCCAGAACAAGCATGCCAGTTAGAAAAGTACAAAAAAAAAATTGGTCCTTATATGCAAAATAGTTTTGGTCCAGTGAATCCAAGTAATAAAGCAAGAAGGCCAACATAACAGATTGACAATGAGCAGCCTTAGGCAAGTGACATTATCAAGGTGAGACCGCCAACATGCACAATTTACATGCAATGCTACCATAAAGTGATCTGCCTTATAGCAATAACAACAGTAGCTGGATGCTATAGATGTTATATAGCACAAGAAACCCATAGATCCCTGCTGCAAATGGACCACAGACTTACAGTATGCAGCAACATTATATTCTTGCCAACATGTAGTGGATGAATTAATTCTAATATTACTCAGGCAGGAGATCCTGATTTGTGCCATGCAAGGTTTTAAATCCTGTGATCACTTCTCAGTTTCAATCTGATTTCTGGCTACAGCTGCATTGGGTTTATCCAGTTTGGCTGCAGAATCTGAATTGTTTACAGCAAGGCACCAAAGCCCGTGAGTTCTGAATGTTATGGCTGACTTTAGTGAAAACTGGCCCAAGTTCAAAGCCATGGAGTGTTCAGTGCTGCCCTTAGATATAGATTCAAATTCCTGATTACTGTTGATGATGAATAAGTAACATTTTGTCGCAGTTACTTTGGTCATGGAACACTGTGGTATCGCACTTTAAACTTAAAAAGTTTATATAATATGTGCATATTTTTATGCTAGGTTTATATGTTCAGAATTGCAATCACCTTCTGGCACAGGAGCTCTTTTGAGAGCTCCTCTACTTATTTTACTGTAATAAAATGTCAAATAATGGC
>NC_092858.1:122854923-122879915 GCF_032062135.1 Pyxicephalus adspersus
TGTTTTTAGGATGTGGGAGGAAACCAGAGTGCCCGGAAGAAACCCACGCAAACTCAGGGATTGGGGCTTGGAGTATTGTGATAAGAATAAAAAGAAGTTCCTAGCAGAAGAAGGATTGGTTAGCCAACGGAAAAGCTCCAATGATGGACGCCTGGCCATGGATAGAGTGATGGGATTTTAAAGTATGAATTCATTTTTCCAATTTTAGTGCAAGAATACATAAGAGGCATCGTAAGAATTAGTAATTTATTTTATTAGGTTTTTTTTAATTTTATTAGAAGCCTGCTTTTAGGGTATAAACCACATTTACTCTTTATGTATTAAGGAACTAGATTTCTTATGTGGTTTGCCACAATAGCAATGAAAAATGGACTGAAAGTCGGAAAGTCGGCATTAATAGATGAGTTGTTTTAATATACAGAAACTGTGATCAAGCTTTAAGCCATCCCTGTACTTTTCTACAGTGACTTTGCCTAGAGATAGATGATGTCTCCATTCTTTGCAAGCAAGAAGAAGCATTTCATAACTTTAATATCTCACAGTGATCAGACTGCACCAGTGTACCTTTGCAGCAAAATACAAGCTTAGAGCCTACGGTAGGGATGGATCTATGTAAGATGTTTGAGAACACAGTTAAGAACTGCGCAGTCACATGTATATGCATTGGTGTACCAGGTTCTAATTTAGATAGTAGCTGCTAACCATGAATAATACTAAAGATGAGGCACTCCTCATGAATGGAAGGACAAATAAGAAAAAATTTACATTTATGTAATTTAAAAAGGAAATGGGATTGTAGTCCATAAAAATATTTTTACACTTGAAACAAGTATAACAAAATTCCTCAGATGGTATTCTAAACATACCATAATAAAGCAAATAAGACATATTCAGTATAGGAATTTAGACTTTAATGCAATATAAGATTCAACTGTCTTTAAAGGTTCCCATATATCGAGGTCATTAAATACAGCCCCCTCTAGTACTGCAATGTCTACAATCTCTGTTTTTGCTCTGCCATTGCTTCTTCTACCTTCTCCCCATATTCTTCTAGGATTCTTGGATTCAACTGTCTTTAAAGGTTCCCATATATCGAGGTCATTAAATACAGCCCCCTCTAGTACTGCAATGTCTACAATCTCTTTTTTTGCTCTGCCATTGCTTCTTCTACCTTCTCCCCATATTCTTCTAGGATCGGAAGTCTTTAGCCACCTTGATTGGCTGACCTTGGATGATGTAGTTCTTGTGTATGCTCTTGAGAATTTCATCTCTTGCATCTCTGCATATGCTAAGTTCTAGGAAAAACTTGGCTAGAGACGATGCAGTCAAACCCATGGCTTGATACAGTCTGATAGTGATAAAGACTTGGGTGAATAAAGATCGATGCTGGTGAAGTCTTGTCACATTTTTTACCACTAATAATACCTTACCTTTAGTCACTTTTAAGTGCAATAAATACTAAATTTGCCTCATCATGTTTGAGTGAATTCTTAACAAACAGTGTTGTTGCAGGCTGCAGATCTTCATCTATTAACCTTGCAAAAAACTTGTACGAAAAATTAAGAAGGGAAACAGCAAATCTGACAATAGCATGTGGTCTACATTGTGGATAGAAGCTGAAAAGTTTATACAGGAGCGTAGTTTTTCCAAACCCCTTGAGAGAATTTGGATCAGAAGAGAACAGAATAAGTACATCAGGATAACGATCGGTGTTGCAAATTAATGAAGGTTTTCAAAAGCACTTTTCTTACCAATATTGGACAGAAGAATTACAAAGCTAAATAAACATGTTGACAATGATAGCTGTGAAATATTACAACCCATCTATGCATTACATTCATTGGATATTCTTCCAAAAAGATGTTTTTTTTCCATTTGCACTTCATTATGGCTCAGATACAAGAAGCCTTTCTGCAGCGCCTAAACTAGCTGAGCTGCAGATCGTGATCTTTCCTATTATCTAAACTTAAATAAGCAGGAAGCAGTCTAAAGTGGCAATATTCAATCTGAGGCACAGGCTGCAAACCATCTGGCAGCAAAGAGTGAGTCCACTTGAGACTCCATTAATGTAACCGTGACTGCAGATATAGACACTTTGTAAAATATTGTATACCAGTGGCCAAGGGAAACTTCAGCCTATCTTGGGGGGGGCACAGGGCTTGTTAAGTGGGGCACATGTCCTAGTGTTCCCCTTTAAAGTGCCACTTCTGGAGAAAATATCACCAATATTACAGAATAGGTCAAGCTGAATGTGACTATTACATTTAGGTTATTCCCCACACTCCTTAGAACTGGAAACAACACATTAGTAAAAATATCACTAACCTTACAGAACACATCCAGAAAAGTGTGACAAACTACTAGTGTCAAAAAAATGTATGAGTTATAGTTTTGATAAAATTACCTTCATAGAACAAGTGACAGAGATAATCTAGTCCACAAGTGTTAGTGTAATGTTCAGTCCATTTCATAGGCACAGACCATTTTTAAATGTAATAATTCCCACATTACTTGGTAAATTCAAAGAATGATTTAGGTAATGTGAACGAGATAAATCATTGTTTAACTGCAGCCACATATTTTTAACACAATATTCTGAAATAATATGTCTCAATTTAAAGAAGGATCTGTCTTCCAGTTCAGAAAATGCTCAAAACTCAACATTATTTTAAAAGATGATGGCAATTGCAGTGATATAAAGGTTATAGAGAAAAGACGTCTAATGCCAAAATGTATTAAAAGAAATAAACATAAATAGAAATTACCGGTTTGCCTAGCAGCATAAATAACATCTAAAACAGAGTGACAGCTAACATTTAAATGTTGTATATCCCTAGTATCTTTCATAGCATTTACTACTTCAGCATACCTAGAGGTACTCAGGTGCCATCCAGACATTACATGGCATTTACTATCTTTATGCTGTAGGTAAATCCAAAAGAAAAATTGTGGGGTGTGCACAAGAGATGCGCTCACAATCTGACAATTGTGGAGCACTTTTGCAAGGAAGAGTGGGCAAATATAGGCAACCCATGAAGTCTAAATGCTGTAATTAAATTAAAAGGTGCAACAAAGTATTAGTTTAAAGATGTGCACACTTATGCAACCAGTTTTTCTTTTTTTCTTATTTTTTGCCCTAATAGATTTGTTTGTACAGGTTATAGGTCAAATTTAAGGTGGGAAAGGTTTGAAATGATTTATTGTAGTCTCTTTTTTTACATTACAAAAGTTTGGCATTTTAACAAGAAAATACACTTGGAAAAAAATAATGGAATTTATTAAATAATAGCTGGCCTAATAGGAGATAGTTTATATGTACTGTTTCTCAGACATTCTCAAAGCAAGAGTGTAGATGTCCAACATGCCCCTATAGAGACAGATCAATGGCTCTGCAATCAGCAAAAATCATCATCCCTGTTGCTCTAGCTCTACCTTAGCAGGGGGTATGTCAGATGTAGGGATGAGTGAGTTTTTAAAACTCGATCTAACAGCGAATTTGGCTGTTTTCGCTTATCGAAATTGTAAGCAAGAATGGCCGGTGTAAATTCGCTGCTGGAGCTCGACATTTAAAAAAAAAAAAAAAAAAAGGTTAAATGGGGACAAGTCTCCCCATTCAAAACCTGGATCCCAAACAGGATTCCCAGGACTGCAAGAATGATTGCAGTCCTGAAAATCCATTGCCAACCCAGTGCACTAAAGGTTGATTAACCTCTAGTGCCCGGGGATCGCAGTGGAACTGCAGAAGAACCCTCAATGGAGTTTCTCTATTGAGAGTTCATCTGCAGTTCCACTGCGATCCCCGCCACTAGAGGTTAATTAACCTCTAGTGCCAGGGATCTTCTCAATGAATGCGGCAATGGCCTGATACGTCTACCTAATTTGACATGAATGGAACATGTTTATTCTATTCTTGGATAAATACCATGTTTTTGTGATGGGCTAATGTTTTTAATCTAGTTAAAAGCTACAGTGCTAGGATTCGTACTTGTGAAACAGTTATAGAAGTAAAAAACCCTCAAAGAGTGATTCATGGAACACAGTGAGCAACTTGCCTAGTTCAGAGGTACACTAAATGATTGCTATGATGTAGCCAGGTTAATATATGAAGACGGGGCACTTATTACAAATACTTGAATATAAAATACAAAATCCAAGTATAAGCCATGGTATGTATTTTCACTTAAAAATACAGGAAAATGCTTTTGAGTCTTAATTAACTCTTAATAAAAATGTGGCTGTCACGCTGTAACATTCAAAACACTAACAGAAAGGCCAGTACATTTAAAGTTAATAAATACATCTATGATGTGTTATTTTTTGAAACCATATTTGTAAAAATAACACAAAAAAAAATACATGGGATCAGTATATATGTTTTGTTCTTAAATGATCTTTTGTGTAATATTGTTGGCCACCAGCAAACAGTGCTGTATCCTTATGTAAAATGTGTAACCCACTCATGTGTTTTGTCTGTGACAGCAAGAGTTTGTTACATAATTTATGGTTCAATATGTTTTTTATTAAAAAAGGCATAGAAAGTATAACATACATTTTGGACAACAAGAAAGACCCATACAAAAATTTGCGAATTAAAAAAGTGTGAATAACAGTGCAAACACCAGAATAACAATGGTGGTGAATGAAGAAAAAAAAGGAGAGAAAAAAGAAAAAGAAAGTAAAGATTTCTATTCTCATACTTTCCTTGATCCTGGAAACCCACAAAGCAAATGAGGGTGGAGTTGTTTGTTTTCAAAATAATGGAATAAGCTGGCGGGCTGCAGCCATAAAGTGACGGTGTAGGGCCTTTTTTGGAGGGGGCGAAAGATCTGGAAAAATGGAGAGTAGGCCCATTTCTGGAGTCAAAGTAGTAGCATAAATGTTTGAGCATATTGCAAATATCTCTAGCCACTATGGCTGCAGAACTGAGCAGGTCCACCAAAAATGCAGGTAAGTACCTTCATCCCCACCACACCTCCAGCAAGTACTGGGCACCAGGCAAAATATACGGTGTAGTGAGACCAATGAGATAAGATTTTGTAATTTTTCTCCTGGGTGTATCCACAGACATAGGTTTTATTAGCCATTTCAGTGAGCCAGTCTAGCTCCGCTAAACCTCTGTTGAGGTCCCTATGCCATTCTGCTACAAATTTGGTTTCATTTTGTCATAGGTTTCCAAGAGCATCTTGTAGATAACAGACTAGAAGACTAACAAACACAACTGTTCAAATAAAGATATTTGTCTCTGCATGTTAAGCTACGTACACACTTCCAATTATTATCGTTGGAAAACCAACGACGAACGATCCTGCACGATATCTACGAACGATCGTATAGCACCGATCCTGCACATAGAGATAACGACACGATCATTCGTAGATATTGTACACACAATAGATACGATCGTTTGAGCAATAGAGGAACCATGTGCACGACAGGAAAGTGAACAAACGTTCGTTCATTACGCATGCTTAGACCATGGACGATCAACGAACGATCGTACACACGAACGTTGTTTAACGATCGCCGTCCAATCCGATCCGCCGGTCCGGTCGTTCGTTTCCAACGACTTTCCTCGTTCGTCGGCGTCGTTGGTTACTTTTTTTACGAACGATTTTTGCCCAATCGATCGTTCGTCGTTCGTTCGTCGTTCGTTTTGAACGATAAAAATTGGAAGTGTGTACGCACCTTTAGGGGAGAGTTGAAGAACCTTGCAAAATCTAGCGAGCTGCATTTGTAATAACCAGGATTGTGGAAATAACGGGTTCAAATTAGGTGAAATAAACTTACCCTGGGTAAAGTCCAAAAAGTGTCTGGCTTGTGGCCAGTCTTCTCGGGAGTATTCCTCTATGTGTTTGGCATGAACTTCTATAGGGAGACCTGGATGATCAAAAAGTGGTGTTAATGGAGATTGTAGGGTGGATAAGGATCATCGTTTGTATATTAAGTGCCATATCCTCAATGAAGCCCTGGTGAGTGGGGAATCCAGGGGGTATTATCTAAGGGTAGTGGGAGGTAACCATGGTAGTGCCCTCAGGTCCAGCCTGGAGAGCTCCTGTTCCGCTAGCTTACTCCTATATGACCTTTGCCATTACACCCCTCTAGTGAGCAAGGCTGCAAAGTGATGAAGTTCAAAATTACTTAGATTACGTAGAAACACACCAAAGAAAACAAGCCAGGAGACAAAACTTATATCTATGCGTAATTATCTTGGTGCATTTTGTATGCAAATAACTACCATCTTTTTGAGGAATAAATTATTCATTGTGGTGGTGTATTTTCCTGACAAATGTTATGGTCCACATCCCAATAATTATGTTGCTTTATTTTTAAACTATAAACATTTTCCTGTGTTTGTAAAGTTAGACAATGAGTTGTGTATTATAGTCCCTATATTGTAATTATAGTATTTATTTTTGAAAGACTGTGCATATTAAATGTTGAATTTAGCTGCTTTCATTGTTAGGAACAGTATGTTTATCATGTTCTTGATCAGTATCTTACAGTAGTGTTGTTGAATTACTCATATGTTTAATCAATTTTACACATGTAGACTGAACTACACTTATGTGCCCACAAGGGATGCAAATAACTATTGCAAAGAAACACTCACATAAGAAGTTGCTGCACAGCAGTTATCAAAAATATGAGTAATATAGCCTATTTAAAAATGTAAAAGGGCAAACAAGCCCTAATAAGTTGTTTTTTTTCTCCTATTCTTTAGAATCTAAATAGTTCAGTTGCAATTCAACAACACATTTGAAGACCACGAATAGGCCCTCATTCCTTTGTTATCACACATGTGAAGCCTGACCCTGAAGTGTATATCAAATCATACAGTATGGAAGAAACAAAACTTTGGTCAAGGAACTCAAAAGTAAAGGAGAATAAATAAATTAAGTGGTTTGCTTTGGAATATCCACTTAAAGTATAAGGAAAAGTTCAACCCAAAAAAGAATACCAATCCATTGTCTGCAGAACATTCTACTGGATACAGTCAATGCGGATAAAGGTATACAGGATAGGCTACATCTGGCCGATGAGGCCAGTCTGTTTTTCTCTCTGTCTAGTTAGTGTCTGCTGCTCTCAGAATTCCTCAGTGGAAAGATGCCTCTCCCCTGAATTGTTTTAATACGCAAGGACTGAAATGGTTAGGTGGGAGCAGAGCAACTGTATGTTTAAAAAAAAAAAAAAAACATACTTTTGTTCCATTATGAGTACTGTGGTAGAGAAAATGACATTTTGCAACATAATTATACCTATATTTCCCTATAAATATACTACCTACGTGCAAACAAGCAATTATCTAACTAGTCAACCAGGTCCTATCATTCCTCAGCAGTGCTTATTGACGTAAATAAACATCTCATATGAAGTAGCACACACTAAGAGCTATATATAAATTACAGGCAGTGATTTGCAGGCATAGCTTGCGAAGCAAATCAGTATTAGAAACCTTTGCCATCTATTGATTTTCAGAGCAGCATATATCTCATTATGACAGAGCTCTCAAATGCTTTTATAACTCTGATTTATATTCCGGGTCTGTACGTATGCTTCTCTTCTACCCTTATTGCTGAAAGAGGACAACAGGATATAAAAGCATCAAAGGATAATAATCATGAAAATATTGGCACTGTTCCTGCAGACATGTAGCATTACAAATTTACAATTATATTTTGGAAAGAGCATTTCCAGTAGCACTTGGTTATTATATAAAACAAGGGTACAGGGTAGACCAATATCTAATAAGATTTGTTCTTACGGATGCAATCCTGCTCAAAAATATACACTTATACCTGCATAACATAGACAAATCTTGTTGACTGTATTTAATTTGCCAACACTGTTTTTAGCTTCCAGAAAGATGGGGTTGTTGCAAATTGTAGATGATAGAACAGATAATTATTTGTAAAATAAAATACTATTCAAAGGCAATATGAGGCTTGGAATATGGTCAGTATGTAATGTTTGGCTCTCTGGAATCAGAAACAACTCTTTCCTTTTACCTACCTAAGCCTTGGGTCAGCTATTAACCAGAGTTCCTCCAAAGTTTGCCAGGGGTCCTTCAATCTACAAATTGACCTTCCATTTGATGATGCTTGTGTAGTTTTGGTGTCAGCACTACTTACTGAGCCAGTTGCATGACTGATGTTTTTAGTTGTCTATAAAGGTGGTATTGTAGGTACTACTGTAAGGGGGGAATTCTTTCCACTGGCCAACCATTATTACACAGTATTTTTACACCGTATTTTACCATTAGAGGCTTTTTTCCTATTTACTCCAATAAATCGGTTTAGGCGGGAGTTCCCTGAGACCAGAAAATGATTTCAAGGGTTCCTCAAGACTTAAAAAATTAAAAGAATTCCTTAGGGGCAAAAAATATTGAGAAAGGTTGTCTTAAAGAGAAGTCAAGACTGCCAAAAAAAATACACTTTTGAAGGAATACACCTTCAATCCTGCAGGGCAGTCCGATACATCAGGGGGTATCTTGCATTTGGTCCCGCGTCGTCCCAGAGCCAGTGCTCCGGGCGCCGCCATCTTCGCCTCTTCCTGGTTCTTCTTCGTTCGCCACCTGACCCAGGCGCGAGATCAGGTGACGTATGATGAAAAAAAATTGCCGATCTCACTGCGCGTGCATGAGATCGTCAAATTTTTCTATTTGTGCGAAAAGGCTCCTTTTGCGCATGCCCAAGATGAAGTAGGTATCTGGGGAGGCTTTGCGCTCCCATTCATTCTTGATCGCCTAGGTGATCGAGAATCAGGGGGCGGTGATGCACCATTTTTTTTTAAACAAAAAGGGTGTTGCACCTAAAAAAAAACAAAAAAACTACAAAATTTTTACCTTACATTACAGGGTTGTCTACCCTTTTATGTAAAGTGAAATTTCTGAGTTTAGGTATGCTTTCAGCTGATCCTAACACCTATAATTCACTTTAACCCAATCTAGACCCCCAGATAAGGCCCCAACTTTTAATCCTAAACCTCACTATACCCATACCCTAAAAATTAACCTTAATCTCAACATTTGACCTAAGCCTAATTGTTAAGTAAACTTCAAACTCTAAAAAACAACCTTAAACCATAAACATTTGGTTTTACATTAGCTTTAAATGCTACCAGTCCCAAATTTTACACATGCGTGCCAAACAACCATCCTGAATCTAGTTGCTTCAGGGTTTGGCATGAGGATGGTGAGTAGTTAATGACCATGTTAATTTTACTTTTTGTCCTGTACTATAACTTGGCATCCTTTTAGGTCTATGCTGGGTACCTCAGTTGTTGATTTCATATCAAAGTTGTAACAGAGAAATTTGATTTTATGAATGCAACAAATATTTTATATATATATATATATATATATATATATATCATTGGATCCCAATGACTGTAGAAACTGCTAAACTGTATATCTTAAGGAACTCACAGCCAGGAATTACATTTCTTAACATCTTTAATAAACTAATCTGTGCAAGAGATGCTGATGAATTTGATTCTAAATGGTTATATTAGGAGACAAATTTAAACACTTAAACAGTAGAATGGGATAAAATTTAAATTAAAAAGCATGTTACTAAAAATAAGAGCCAGACTGTATTCGGTGATGAAAATGAAGCTCTGCTGACTTCCACAGATAAAAATAATATTTTTTTACATTTGCTTTTATGTAATTGAATTTTTTCTACATTCACAGAGCAAAGTGAATTATCCCATGCTGACTGAACAACCTGAAACTCCTTTGGTAAATGAACCCATTTTAATGTTTCTGATGGTACAAAAAGAAGGACACTTTTCTGAAGACATTACAAAATGACTTCTGAAACTGGAGAAATTAATAATTGTGGAGCTTGACTCAGCACTTCATATCCCCTCGTTGCTGCAAAGGTTAGAGCAGAGACAGTTTTATTCATGTTCTTGAGATGGACTGGTATTATCTCTTGATAGGTAGAGTTAAAGGCTAAAAGATAGTTACATTTTCTAGAATGCAGTTTTCATGAGACACTTCAAACTTTTATGCATTCACAGAATTGGACCTTCACTCCAGTTTTAACATTTAGAAATAAAAGTACAGCATAAGAACAGACACCACACCTGCTCTTATTTGCTTTTTAGCAGGTACCAACCACCCATAAAATGCAACATCCCTCTAGTTAGGTATTACTACATTTTTATTGCTTCCAATAGAAATCACAACTGCAATTTTGAGTTTTTGGAATTTTTTTTAGGTACCACAACTCTTTTTACTTTATACAGTTAAAATTTCATATGAAAAATCCTAAAAACCCAAAAATGCAGCTGTAATTAATGTTACAGGGTCGTGGTACTGGATATTTCTTTCCCACTTAACAAAAACAAAATTCCAATAAGAATCTTCCTTATCAGACCTCTACAATCCTAATTTAATCATATGGAGAAATTTTACTCTGTAGGAACATAGTCTGAAAACTAACTGTAAAGGTACAAATTGTGCAGTTTTCCATCTCACTTTAAGTTGCTAATAATGGCTGGGTCATATTAACATTTTTTTTCTATTGAGAAAACTAGGTTAGTTGCATAGTGGTAATTGCCAGTACTATAGCAGTAGGGTAAAGGAAGGTACCCTACCTCAAGATTTGCAAACACTGATGAAATACATAAAATCTTCTCTCTTCTTTTTCATTTGTTCTAGGTTTGCATTCCCATAAACAGGTATGAGTAAATCTGACATAAAAAAAAAAAAAAAAAAAAAAAATTAAAGATATTAGTTCGTTGTCAATAATTGCACCAGATAAGGTATGAAACATTTATCACTAAATTGTTTGTATGGCATCAAGATATCTTAATACAATACTGGCAATGTAGCAAAAGTTTATTTTTATTTAAATTAAGCACTTTTTTCTCACTACTGTAAAGTATACTTTAAATAAACTTTTGACTATCTACAGAAATGGCAGTCGTAGCTAACATTTTTACAACAGTTCATTCCTGGAGCACACATAACCAGGGTGAAAATTATTTTGTTACCTTAAGATAAATGATGATGATCCCATTAAAGTCTTTCCTGAAAAACTGATATGGTGGACAATAAAATCTATTACTTATGAAGTTATTTGTTCCAAGTGCAGCAAAGTAACCTTTTGGTGCACTCGGGATTAAAAATTTTTCATTATTACGACATCATAAAGTGACTAAAATGCAATATTGTTACATTGCATTTTAATATAACTCTTAGATTGACTATGGATCTACAAGTTAGCCTACAATAATTTTAAAATATTAATAATGCAACGGTTCCCAAGCAAAGAGGAAGAAGAATATTGTTTATAGCAAAATAGCAAAAAACATTAAATAGGAATAAATTATTTTATATATATAAATATGTATATTATATAATATATATACTTTTTTGAATTACTCTTTTTCATGTAACAGCTTCAAACCAAGTTACCATGTGCGTGGAATCATCTGAAACATGGAGAATAGACTTCTCTTTCGATGGCTGATAACTGCTAAAAAATTACATTTTAAATTCAAATATACAATTAATACAATTTTAATTCAAATATACTTGAACATTGGGCCCTATTGGTGTACATAAAAACATGTTGATGGGAAAATAGGAGTGGTTTCTGCATACATCAAACACAATGGATGCAAACCTCATGATAAAAAAGCCGAATATGTCCTCCATTATGCTTTTGATTAATCAATGTCTGGCTTGGGTTAGGGATTCATGGGGCTATAAATGCTTGGATTTATACCCAGCATGAAACAGAACTAAATAATCTGCTTCGATAAGTAGCCACAAGTAATAAACAAGGAAAAACCAGATGAATGTAACTAAGTTTCACCAGACCCCCAATCTGCCATCACGGTCTTCACCTATAGATAAGCCCCTGCTCAGCTTGGAAGGCTAGTTGTGCTGTCCCAGATATTATTACAACCACAGCAGGACTGGAACTGACCAATATCATGGGCAGTTAGTATTTGGTCTGGGCATGACTAAAGACTGAGATTTGTTATACCAAGTATTGTGTGCAACCCCTACAGCGCTATATGTTGGGACTTCTGCAGAGGGAATGTTATTTTATGCAAACATTTAAAACTCTAAATTATGATTTATTTATTGACAAGGAATTAAATGAATGTGCTGCTATGACTTAATTGAATTTCTTAACCTTGACTATAAAACTTGATTTATTCAAGCCTTTGATAGCCTTTTATGAAAGCTATATGAACATTTCAAACATTTCAAACCCTCATCCAGCCTAAGATGACACTTGATTTCCTATTTCCTAGCCAAATACCCAATAACAATTTTAACTGCATTTAATTGAATACATTTCTTTTCTAGTCTAAGAATATGCCAGAAAAAGCTGTAATTGTGCATGGACTTCAAATCTTAGTCCTAGTAACACTTTTATCAACATAGGCCTAATTCCATATATGAGTAGGCCCCGGGTTAAGGACATCCGACATATGGACAACTCCTGGATACGAACAGGAGGTTCCCTGCTCGCTTGTGTGCAGAACTGAGGCTTGAAGGGGGAGGGGGGCTGTTTGCATGACTTCCAAAAGAAATCTTTTTCTAAATACAGCTGAGGTTGTGGGTGATCTTAAGGACTGAGGTCTTTTTGCAGCCTCTTGTAACTCTTTAATGACCATGACAAACTCTGCATTTGTTTCTTTTTGCATATCAAAGCACAGCTTGCTCCAGAAGTTAATGAATGTCTAGGCTCCATAAAGATTTTTTTTTGCTTTGTTTGTTATTAACTCACAGTGAAGAGTTTATACAGTAACTGACACCATGTTGCCTAAAAATTTGTTAAGACAAACATCTGTCCTAATTGTATTTATTAAAATAATGTACCTGTTCTGACTAACATACAAACTTAACTTAAGAAAAAACTTACAGACCCTATCTCGTATGTAGCCCGAGGACTACCTGTATAAGCCTCTAACACTAAAATGTGTCGAAAACAAGTGCAGAAGTTGTATTTTTTAAAAACATATATATTTAATTGCCCCCTATGTAAATAATTATGTGGGTTTTAAAACTTTACAGAATATCATAAAGCCTGGAAAATGGATGTAGGATATTTTCATTAGCTATTAAAATCCTTCATTTAGAAACCCTAAACTTTTTGCATTAATGGACAGCTAACAGGTTACCATACTACTCTAAATAAGGAATGTTGCATTAAATGCTTTAACCAACATCTCTAGGTAGTTTATTCTTGGATCTGGAAACTTATGTACAAAGTTTTGCTAGTAGAAACCTTCAAAAGCTTTGAAGCTGGTAGGTGACTCAAAGTAGAGATGACTGCCCTGAACTAAAATGTTGAAAAAAATGTTATGAAATAATTATTATAGATTACTTCTCTTTTATGACAAGTGTAACCTGAAAAGCTGATCTATCATGATCTTATATAAAAGTACAGGATCAGTTCATATAATTCTACCCAGATCTTTGGTGGAAATACAGCAAATACAACTCTATATTCACTCGCACATGTCTAAGTAAGCTTCACCTCCAAGTTATTGTATCTGTGGGGCTTGCAGGACAGACAGTTTCTTAAAGCAGAACTAAGGTTTTGTTTGTGTGTGGGAGCTTTACTTACTGCATACTCGCTGATTATGGCATATGCTTATCTTTTTTATGTGCCCTGCAGCAACGACAAGTCCGGGAACCTGTCACTGCTGCATCCCCCAAAGCAACTATCTTCATTGCCAAGCCTTCTGAGTTCACCACAAACTTTATGGCATTTGGGTGTCCACTGATGATATAACACAGAAGTTACATTGTCCCTAGCAGATGGGCCTATTTGTAGTGGAGCTGCAATGGAGCCACACTGTATGGCAAATGCGTTGTGCTGTGTCAGAAAAAAAAAACATCAGGAAGATTTTCGGCAGGAGACTTTGCAGGACCCGTCTGCCAAACCTCTACCTCCTGGTGACTTTTTTTTAAAGTTCTACTTTATTAGTTCTACATTCTAAGAACTGTTAACAGTTTTCTATGACTGATGCTGTAACCAATCAAAAGAAATGGTACTTGATGGTACTTGAGGTCAAGGGTTTTTTAGAAGTTATAAAAAGTCTTGCAATTCTGTCTTGCAATGTCCTTGCTTGTTGTAGGTTTCTGCAACCCCCATAAAGAAATTTCACGTTTCCTGCCAACAAATTTCTAATCAGTCATGAAGAGCAATTCTCTGCTGCATAATTGTGCTGTTGAGAAATCCAGAGTAGTGAAACCTAATATAGCATTCATAGTTTTATCAGCTACATAATGGTATTGAATATGATAAACCTAATCCAAGAAATGGCAACATTTCAGATTTAGCTTATTGACGGCACTGATTAGTATAATATCCATTACCTGTACCCAGCATTTCATACTTTTTCATTGAAAATGGGAATACATATTTATTCATATTGTATTTCTAGCTCTCATTCACTATATATGTAGCCTAAATTGTAGCACTTTGACATGCAGCATGATACAAGTATAAATCTATCAAGACTAGAGCCTTGCCCAGTCCTTAATTCATTAATTATTTATTATAAACACTGAAGTGCTGGTGAATCCTAAAAAGATTCTATCAGACTATGTGCTACATTGTATCATGGCAGCCTGTTAATATGCATCTCCATTAGGAGTGCAAGATAACTTTGAATGCTTTGGGCTGACGAGAGCTTGTCAGGCTCATTGTGCATGATAGATTTTTCAAAGTGTTATTAATGCAATTTAAAGTTTGTGAACAAAATTAAATTATTGAACACTTTTTTCATATTAAGCCGGCAGAATATGCAAACATCGATAAATCAAATGACCTCATTAAGGAAGAAGCCGCCCCGACAGCCTCGCTGGATAATTTTAATTGGCTTGAGCTAAGCATATCGGATCATAGGCATTATTAATAGTGAGTGGCATCACCTCTATGTATGAGCACCAGGTGGAAAGGTTATTCTTATAACATAATTTGCCAGTAGAATGTAATTATTCTGCAGACCCATTCTGTGATTGTTATTGGGAGGCTAAAAGAGAAAATTCAATATTCCAATGTAACTAGCAATTTGTTATTTACTGGATGTCTACTATCAAAATTTATAACACTGAATGTACTTTCCATTTCCAAACTTCCAGCTCCTATAAAACACTTTGGCAGACATTAGAGATGGTTATCATAATTTGTTGTATCTTTTTTTCATCCTGGATTGGTCCAATTTGCCATCTGAAAACATTAGAAATTCCTGTAAATTAAAACTGAAGTTTAATCTGCTTATATTTTGCCTTCTCTTTCATCCTTTCATCCCTCATTAACATTCTACTGACATTATTGAATAAAACATTTCTGTTTTTATTACATAGAATATTACGAACCCAATATCCAGTTGTGCAATCTTTGTGCTTCTCTATGCACCAGAGGAAGATCATGGTTGCTGGCAAAGATTGTCATGGTGCTGTACATACTAAATGAAGAAACGAGGGTGTCAGATGGCAGCAAATTAGCACCACCATCAGGCACGCTTGTTCCAAACATATACTCTACATCATTTCAAAAGCTTTTCAAGCATCTGATTGGATGTCTTCTCATCATTTATTCACGGCAATGATTTCTTTTGAATCCCCCTGGGTCTAATTTTGCTCTCCGATGTCCACAAATCCCCTGAGGAAGCCAATATAGGCGAAACACGTCGGGGCACGACATCTACCTCTCCTTATACCTTATTTCTGCTTGCTAAGTAATCTTTGTATAGTTTTTGCACCTCCCACTGCATTTTGTCCAGTGGGAAACAAAATTTAGGATTAATTCATATCAATCAATATCAATTAATATATTGCTGCACCTTAAATACCCTGTCTTTTCTCGTTTTTTCATTTTTCCATATACTTATCAGGGTATGCAGCACAGTATATATTAGAGGAGGTAAATTGGTGTATTACACTATATTTACACTTGAATGGTGCTGTACATAGCTTTAAAGTAACAGGAAATTGTAGTAACATCCATGAGTGATGCTGGTCTTCCGTAACAGAAATTCAATGAATAAAAGGAATGGGCCAGGGACAGTGAGGAGAAATGGGCTAGATGGTGCCAAACATCCCACAGTCAGTAAATAAGACCAGTTTTATGTGACTTGATGGCAGCTTTTAATGCACACTGAGAAAAAATTTGTGTATTTTTTATCACTTTTGATAATGTCAAACATTACCAATTGTATATCATATTTGCATGTTTATAATTATGTTGTATTCTCTTTTCAATGTTTTGTATGACATTTTCTTTTATTAAGCAGATTAAACAAAAAAAAGTTTTAAATAGGGATGAGAAGACATGTTAGGCTATTAGGGCTTATTTATTTAATTTCACTTGGGACATGTGTATATAAGTGTGTATTATGGTAAATGGTCTTCATAACAGGCAGCCAGACCAAAGAAATTGTCAAAAGGGGAGAAACTCTTAGAAATAAGCTGGCTTTGAAAAACACGTACTTCTCTTGCATCTACAGTGTGTGTATTGTATGCCAGAACTGTTTAGGAGGGGAGTGGAATGTCATGCAAAATGTATTCAAAAGGTACATCTATTTTTTGTTCTACTTGCCAGTGATTGATGCTGATACAGAAATATCCCTTGTAAAGTGCTGCAGACTATACAAGAACAATATAAATAATAGATCTTGGTAATAAACTTGCTATGTACCACTTGCTTACATATAAAAATGTAAATGCATGCATTTTAAAATTCTGCAGTAATGTGGTTCTGTTGGCCAAGACAATAACATACATAATTTAAAGCATGATTCTTTTTCTTCCTAATGATACTATGAAAACAAATGTCCTCCATAATAATGGGCATCTAGATGAACCCAAGAAACAGGTGTTTTCCTTTTGACAAATGTGAACCTAGATTTTATATAATGAACAACATATTTCAAAACCTTTTTACAAGAGAAAATAATTGGTGCGGAACATTTTTTGTTGTAAATAAAATTGAAAACAAAATAGCATTTCACATTTACTCAAGACTCCAAAAAATAAGACAAGCTTTTTTAATGGTAAATCTGCCAAGAAAGCAGAGTTAACATTTTGCTCACAACATGTTCTGGATATAAAACTCAGGGCATTTTATTGTCCTCATTGCCGTTGTCAGTATATGATCAGGAAAGTCATGCTCAGAGGGAAAAACAAATGAATTTTAAAGCAACTCTTTTGTTTGCAGAAACTGCAATTTAATTTACAAACAACTCACCAATGCATTGCTAGTGAACAATATGTTCCCCTATTTTGTGTCCAAGATCAACTTATTCCCCTGTTAGATGTGGCCAACATGCCTTCCCCATAGTTTCTCAAAAGGTGAAGCCTGCATATCAAAAACTCCTACGTGCTTCCTGTGATGGCCTGTGTGCGCCCTACAATCTGGCCAAGGTGAGTGATTAGAGATTAAGATAAGGTCTTTGTCACTGACTTTAAATAAAAAGTCAAAATTTGCATACCAGTAAGGTTGTTTAGTCTGTTTAGGCCTCCGATGTCTTACCTATGCCCCAGGAGCTGCATGCAACCTATTGGCTCTTACTGTGGGCCGTTTTGCTGCTAACTCAAACTAATAAAGGAAATATGTTCTTTAGAGAGGCTAATATTAAATGTGTTGTGTTATTTTATTTATTTCAGATTATCTTTTTTCTGAGCGGTCCATCCATCTTTTACATTTTAGTTTTTGCATCTCCTGATTTTCTAGAATTTTCTAACGTGGGGCCAGTATATTTAGGAGGACTATATGAATCACCAATGTGGAAGTGCTGACTTTAAAAGAATCTCTAACAATCTTTAACGGTCTCTTGAAAAAAGTCACCATTCCACAACAAATCCTGAAGCATGTTTTCAGTTTCTGCCAATCTCCTGTTATATGCCCTTGACAGATTTCTGTTGCATTCAATTCACTGAATATCATGTGTCATCTTGGTGATGTCAAGGGCTGCCCTTGAGGCACCCTATATCTCCCAAACTGAGCACAACTGGCTTAGGCTGAAAGGTTTTGGGGGAAAAAGCAGTGTGTTTGAAACAACTGATGGACCAGATAATGTACGGGTATTTGTCCTTCACATTTCTGTATAGGTGGGCAGTTACACAGTAATATGAGGATGAACAATTATTGATACTTTGTAGTTAAAAGAGCTGAAAGCATCCTAAAAAATCCTTTTTTATTTGCATTTATTTGGTAAAGAAACTTTTTTTAAAGAAATTAAAATGAATGTACTTATTCTAGAACTGTCAAAATTGCTGCTTGGGGCAATTGGACGTTTGAGCTCAAAGTCCATGTAGAACAGCTGTTTAATGAAGGGCCCTTTTTTATGTTAAAAAATATTTCTGATTTAGGTCCACTACAGACTACCAAGATGTGAACTTTGGGAGTTATAGGTATAAATAAATTAACTGGGTGCATTAGTTTGTTTAAAGGGGGGACATTCAATTTTTGATTATTTCTTATTTAGGAATCTAGTCATTTTAAAGGAAACTTGATGTTGATATGGTTCATACACTGATATAGAGGCAAAAACTATTGACCTGTAGGGCCCTGGTCTAGCATAAGTACTTGCCCGTTGCCAGTCCCCCAATCTAAAACTGCAGTCTTCACCTGTAGCAAGCCCCATTCAGCTCCGGGAGACTGGCAGCATTTCCTAGCACACAGTTGCCCCCAGGACACAAGGGATGGCATCTGGGGTAGAGCTGGCAGAGAACCAGGAGCCCACAGATATAGCAGCACAAGGTTTTTATAAAGACAAATAAATAAAACAAGGCAAAGGTCATACATAGACGATCCATCCTCCAGATGAGGTACCAAAAGAAGAAGCACAAAGCAAAGTCAGGGGCCACCTGCAGAGGTCGGTCTGGGCAGCATACAGTTGAAAAGTCAGCAACAGCAAATGAAATAAAACTCACACCAGCAACAGATCAGCCCAGCTAAATGCTAACACGGGCACTGATTACTGGGAGCAGGGAGACTATAAAACCCTAACAGGCAATAGCAGCACAGGACTGAGATTAGGAACTACTCCACTTATTAGTCTCACTACAACTCCAAATCCCCTTCAGCTACGGTCCCAGAGCAGAGGATGTCTCCTAACAGTACATTTTTGGAAAAATACTAGTCTCTGGCCACAGTGCTTTACCACATTGACTTGGACAAAACATGCTACTATAGTAGTTAGCAGAATCATTTCTAGGTCAGTAACACAGAAAATGTTAAAGGCATGAGATTAACCCTAAAGCCAAATATCGAGGAATTGAGTTTAAAAATAGTCTACACATTTCACAGTACAAGTTTCCTTTAAAAGAATAATTAAATTGTAAAACCCACAAAAACAGGAGATGTACACCATCTGCTCTGAGATGCAGATTAACATCTAATATAACTACTGACATCACAACTTAAGGATTTCATTTTTCATAAATTCATTTCTAGGAATAATATTGTCTAAGATGTGTTGCAATAACATCACTAGAAAATTTGACGTTATCCAACTCCAATAAATAATGGATCTTCAAATGAATTCAGAACAACAAAACAATGTTCTAGTTCTTTTTTTAAAACATCAACTTATTTCTTCAGCAGATTGAAACTTATATGCAGTAATGGATCTGAAAGAAAATATACAAGTCTCAAAATACTCTATAAAAACAAATATTTTTTCGGAATGTTCTTGGAGAAATAGAATGCTGCAAAATATAAAGCCTTTAACCCCTTATTTGATTTTATTCATGTTCAGAAACATAAGTCAATGTCATTTTGGCACTATATATCTTTGTTCTTTATCACCAATTTTAGGCGCAATCTGCTATTTTGTGCATCAGAACACATAAAGCAGAAGTATAGTCTTGCATAATATATTAACCTGTCTTCCCAATTCCTCATTGCCCATTCAGATGCCTTTGTCTCAAAGTAATGTCAGCTGTGTAATACAACACAATTGCCCCTATTTAATAGTGCAAAAGTGCTGAGAGAAGCCATATTGCATTTTTTATATCATTGCCTGTTCAGAGGGAGAGCAGTACAAGTCAGAATAAAAGCTCTACATTTTAGTATCATTTCACTGAAGTCATCCTGGTTTGTTTACACTACAATTGGAAGCTTATCTGCACACACTTTCTGCTTGCTGAAAAATAAACATTTACATTAATTTTCAGATCATAACAAATAAGTTGGAAATTTTCTTTTTTCTAGATATGTCACAAATGTACTAAATCTACCCAATTTCCAAATACTAGGCTTGTGTGTGGCCCTCTAGATATGTCAAGGAGTCTCAAGTTAGCTATTTTTACTCAAGATCACTGCCAATGTTAGGAAGGATTCACTAAATAGTAGAACTGCACCTATTTAAATGAACATAGCACATGTATGCAGGTAATATTATTGTAGGATGTATTATTCTGATATTTTTAACATTGGAAAAAAAACAGGTGCTGGGTTCTGTATTGTTAACTTTTTGTTGAAGCGTAATTTTATCCTGTCGCTATAAAATCTTTATTTGTGTGCCATTGAAATGGGGAAATTAAATGTCAGTGCCAGATCCTCCTAACCTCAAAGCTCCAGTGAGAAGGGGGTAGTGGGAATGTCTCCCAAGTAACTACAGAAATCTACATACTGTATATACACTTCAGGTCTTAAAGTACACATTCAGGCTCCTGTATGTGATATATGAGTCTTATCAAATAATCCAAAAACGTCCCCATCTCTGAAATGAACCAGCAAACCTGGAATGGATATGGTCAAGGATTGAAAACATTTGCTAACAAATAACAAATTCATTCCAGGATTGCTGGATCAATCAGGTTCACTGATGGAGTGTATCTTCTCCAGTCTTGGAGCTTTTAATAAATCAGGCCCATTGTGCGAGTTTTTATTCACATGGAATTTCTGTCTCTTCTGTCAAAAAATTTTCTGTTTGTTAGCTTTCATTTCCATAAGTGTACACTGAGCTACCTATTTGCTAAAGGAAGCACCAACAACGGAGGTAAGCACTGTCATTTCAGCACTTGAGGGGTTTGCTTTGGCAGATAAGTCTTCAATATTGAGCAAGTATGTTGTGCATGGAAAAATTGGAGGCGCAACTTTACTTATTTGGGGTGGTAGTTTAGTTCTTTTTTAAAAGGTAAACTCTAGTCAGTAAAAATTATTGCCTGACTGTATAAAGTAGTTAGTGCTTGGGAACTATTTAACATAGGCTGGGGTACAAGTACTGACTTCAAGACTCCTATGGTTCCTTTTTTGTAAGTGTTTTTTTTTTTTGTTTTGGTAAGCTTCCAGCTTTTGGTTGTTCATGTGTTATCCTTTGTATATGGTTTTCGGGTTATTCAAAACACAGTCCAATATTCAATGTTAAAAAAGGCATTTAGGCACATAATATTATATTAGTATTTTGGCTTATGTTACCTGGTATTTGTTATTAAAGCTGTATTCTTGCTCTTCTCTCATTCACAATAATTCTTTGTTGTTGTTTAGGTAAGACTACTGTAATTTTGGATGTCTAACACATGACAGGATTATATAACACCAACAACCCAATTACTCCCTTTTAATAGTACACAACCATAACAACAATATCCATAATGTTATCAAACTCCCGGTTATACACCCAAACATCCAGGTTGCAGGTCTCAGAAAGCAAAATCTGCACCTAACAGGAATTTAACTCCTCCAACATCTCCACCTTGGCCCCTAGCTGCCCAGCGCTGCCTCAGGAGCCATAATCATCCGTTCACTATAAAGGGGGAGACCCCACCAAAGAGGATCCCCTCTGCCAAAATCCACCACTTTTCCAATGTGCTGGATCTTTGCCTTCCAAGACCCCAACCGATAAAACGAACCAAAATTTCAAATTATAACCATAACAGAAGGGGTGGGCAGGAAACTTTTTCTTTCAAAAGAGGGCCTCTTACTTAACTCCTAACACCCCTGGGCTAGACCTCACACCCTGTCATGTAGGCCCTGCACCTAATTTCTTACGGCTACGAGCCTCTTTTTCTAAGCAGCCATGATCTGCATACCTGTACTGAGTCAGTAACCTAAATAGACTGAGGCCACATGATCAGCATAGCAGTCAGGCAATTGGCGTTTTGAGAAGAAAAGTATCAGTTTCAGACTCTGTTGTTTTCGAACTTTTTTTTAAGAATTTAAAATTTCCTTGGTTGATCTTTTATTAAAAATTATAGGTCAATGGATGCCCTTGCCCTCAACATGACTTTAAAGCTTTGACATCCTGCTCATCTAAACAACTAAGCTCTGTATGTCACAATAACATACAGCAATGCCCTGTAGCAGTTCATTTGCAGCTAATCTGCCCTACACTAAATTTTAATGTTAAGAACATTTACCATTAGCACATATCATACATTCTCAATTCTGAGCAAAATAAAATTACTGTTTTATCATGCAGCATTGTCAGCCGCTATATTATTCAAGATAAAATTATGTGAATTCTTTAGACTGATTACTATTCAACTGAAGCTTCAACTGTTTCTGTTTAAGAGGAACTGACTAGGTGACATTTGCTACAAGAAATGACATATCTACATTCTCAGACAGGAGGATGAAATAATGCATCACGTGAGCTGAAATAAAGTATATCATGAATCTGTTCTATGAAAAAGCAGCAGTATTTTTATTTCCTTCCAATTACATTACAAGTTTAAAATTTACAGCTCTGAATGATCTCAAACTATTCTACTGTGGAAGATGTCCTACATGTCAAAGTCATAAATCTAGTGCAAAGGATGACTTTCTATATAAATTTATAGTTTGAATAGTTGTACTGTGTGAAAGTATACACTAATCAGCCAAAGGGTTAAAAGCCTTATAGGGATGAGCGAGTGAGATTTGTAAGTGCGATCTCACGGCGAATCAGGCCTTTCTCGCTTACCGAACATTTAAGAGAGAATGGCCTTGTCATTCGCCATGAGGTCATGTTCTTGCCGAACAAACCAGAGAAAATGCAGGAGGAGGGAACGGCGACTATTTCCGGCAGTAATAGGGTGGCTGGGAGAGAATTATTTGCTCCCAAGATGCACAGCAAGGCCCCGGATCTGAGCACAGGCATATATACAGGGAAGGAGGGAGGGGTTAGTCACTCCATCTTGTGTTCTGTGTCAGAGAAAGAAGCAGGGAGAGAAGTGCATTGTGACAGGGACAGGTTAGGAACCTTCTGTATATCCTGAAATATACAGATTGTGCAGTTTTTGATGCTACCTCTTGCTATCAAAAAAGGCAGAAACATTTCTGTCCCACTCTCCAAAAAATACAGATATTTCATGCTGATCCCACTTGCTATTTTTCTCAAAAAAATACAGATATTTCATTCTGATAGCACTTGCTATCTATAAAAAAAACAGAAAAATTTCTGTAGTTCTCTAAAAAAAATACAGATATTTAATTCTGATAGCACTTGCTATCTATCAAAAAAGCCAGAAAATTTTCTGGATTTCTCTGAAAAAAAAAATAATTATTTCATTCTGATCCCACTTGCTATCTATCAAAAAGCTAGAAAGATTTCTGTATTTCACAAAAAAATACAGATATTTCATTCTGATCCTACTTGCTATCTATCAAAAAAGCCAGAAAATTTCTGTATTTCTCTAAAAAAAACAGATATTTTATTCTGATCCTACTTGCTATCTATTAAAAAAAGCCAGAAAAAATTCTGTATTTCTCTAAAAAAGAAAACAGATATTCATTCTGATCCCACTTGCTATCAAAAAAGCCACAAAGATGTCTATTTCTCTACAAAAAATACAGATATTTGATTCTGATCCCACTTGCTATTTATCAAAAAAGCCAGAAAATTTTCTGTATTACTCTCACAAAAATGTATATATTTAATTTTGACCCCACTTGCTATCTGTCAAAAGAGTCAGAAAAACGTTTTGTTTTGTTTTTTTAAATACAGATAATGCATTCTGATCCCACTTGCTATCTATCAAAAGAGCCAGAAAAACTTCTGTATTTCTCTGAAGAAAAACAGATATTTCAATCTGATCCCACTTGCTATCTATCAAAAAAGCCAGAAAAATTTCTGTATTTCTCTCAAAAAAATACAGATAATTCATTCTGATCCCACTTGCTATCTAGCAAAAAAAAGTCAAAAAAAACATTTCTGTATTTCTCTCAGAAATACAGATATTTTATTTTGATCCCACTTGCTATTTATCAGAAAAGCCGGAAAAATGTATTTATTTCCCCCCAAAAATATAGATATTTCATTCTGATACCATTTGCTATCTATCAAAAAGCAAGAAAAGTTCCTGTATTTCTCTCAAAAAATACAGATATTTCATTCTGATCCCACTTGCTATCTATTAAAAAAGCCAGAAAAATTTCTGTATTTCTCTCCAAAAAATACAGATATTTTATTCTGATCCCACTTGGTATCAAAAAAGCCAAAACAATTCTGTATTTCTCTAAATAAATACAGATATTTCACTCTGATCCCACTTGCTATCGATCAAAAAAGGCAGAAACATTTCTGTCCTACTGTCCAAACACGACAGATATTTAATTCTGATAGCACTTGCTATCTATCCAAAAAGCCAGAAAAAAATTCTGTATTTCTCTAAAAAAAAAAAATACAGATATTTGATTCTGATCCCACTTGCTATCAAAAAAGCCATAAAAATATTTGTATTTCTCTACAAAAAATACAGCTATTTCATTCTGATAGCACTTGCTAGACACTAGAGAAAACTAGACTAGACACTAAAGAAGACACTTTCGTACAGGACAGGTACATTTTTGCCTGAATAAGTAAAAAATGAGCGGTAGATGCAGGGGAAGGCGTGGCATTGGGCGACCTGCCACATCTGGCAGGGGGCATACTCACCGGGAGTATGGAGACAGCAGCACAAGTTGTCAAACAGGTCTGAGATGTGTGTGGAGCACCAGTACGCTGGTAGATTTATTGAGAGAGCATACTACAATCATACAGCCACGTCATGTGGAAAGTATGGTGACCTGGATCTCAGGGGC